>NC_136804.1:13574386-13622084 GCF_951216825.1 Electrona antarctica
TTCCTTCCTTCCTTCCTTCCTTCCTTCCTTCCTTAAAAACGAAAATGACATTTCTGTCTTACTTAGTACAGGACCAACTAAACGCTGAAAAAAAGTATAAAGAGATTCCCATTTAATAATTTGATTTGCAAAAGAGCCCTTTTACAAATCAAATTATTAAAAGGGAATTTCTTTTATAAAAGGGCCAATCTGTGATGCTGTGTCCTTAAAGACGTAAGACTTGCAAGCTGACTTTGTTCCTCGAGGAGTGCTTTATGTAAATGTGGCGCTATGCTATTGCGATATGTGATTGCGATAAGACGACCCTGACCACATCCTAAGAAGGTTTGGTTGTACAAAAGAGCGTGGCTCGGAGTACACTTAAGAATGAATTAAGTGATTGTGATTTTGTTTGTGATTAACGGGTGCGGGTGGAACGCAACGTGGGTGGGTTTTTTAATCAGCGGACCCGCACTGCACGATGTTATAAACAGCAGCTGAGCTGGGGGTTTTCTCAACAGCGGAGATAAGTTAAATCCGTCACATGCCCAAGGAATCGCCAGTGATGTCACATCACTGCCGATTCCTTCATAATGGCGTTCTGTTTCTGCTGCTGTGCTTCCCTGTGCTACTTCCTTGTTGCATAGCAGTGACATCACGGCCGAATCCTTGCTTCCTTATCGTAGCATTTCACGTATGGAGTTTTTTATCACCAGGCTGCAGCCTGTACAGTAGCCTATATTTTCGTTCGCACTGATGAAACACCAAGGGATTATAATGCCAACATTCAACACAAGCTGTAAAGCTATCCCAGGTAATGTTGGCCTAATGTGTCACTCTGTGTAAATAAAGTTAAAAAGATTAGCCTGATGAGTGATGACCGTGTTTGAAACAGCCTTGGATCAAGACGGTCGACTCATTAGGCTAATCTTTTTTTTATCATCTTCTCCTTGTTGATATATTATGCCAATATGCCATTTAGGTCGAAATCATGATATAACTTTATGTTGAGATAATAAGCAGCAGTAGCCTCAGTCAACTACATGTCTTCCGTTCCGTGTGCAACACACTGCCGCCACCGCCCACCACCACCACCACCATCACCACCACATGCGGTGTTGGATGAAATAAAGTCAATGATAGCGGTGCCTGTGATACGAACGGGTAACGGGGCGGGTAACGGGTCCATTTTTTGACGGGCGGGGCGGATCTGGTTTCGAGTTTTATAAATCACGGGTAACGGGCGGGTTGTAGAACTGATGATTGACGGGCAGGGCCGGTGCGGCTATCGAAAATGGGACCCGTGCAGGGCTCTGGCACGCACGCACGCACGCACGACTAAATATACAAAGCTACCTCAGTGTTACATTATACACTCCTCGGGCCCTCACACACACACACACACACACACACACACGTTGGTGTTACAATACACACAGAGACGGAGACAGAGACAGACAGCCTGAATGAGCATCTTAATGACAGCGCAGAGAGTTGAAGAGCTTCTTCAATGTGTTAACGGGAATAAAATGCACTGCGGTAATAATAATCAGTGATTAACAACATCTATGTAATTACTGCGTGTCAGGGAAATGGATTAATGCGCTCTCTCTCTCTCTCTCTCTCTCTCACGCAGGCGCACGCAGTCGCACGCACGAACGCACGCACGCACACAATCAGTGATTAAGTGATGTGTTAAAATGCTCTTCCGACTGCTGGCATAAGTAGAAAAGCGTGTGCACACGTCCACATACACATTCTGTGCCTGTGTTTCTGTGTGTGTGTGTGTGTGTGTGTGTGTGCGCGTGCATGTGTGTTGACCGGGCATATAGTGTGTGTAGTTTCCAGTGTTGGGGCATAGCGCGTTAGGGAGGCCGTCCAGATGATTTCCTTAATGTACCACGTTGCCTTTTTTAATATCAAATAATTCGGGTGCTCAGCTGTGTCTAGTTTCCCTGTGTAATACTCCGGTTCCACTCCGGGTTTCATTTCCGGAAAACAATCGGAAGTGAAAAATCCGCTGGCTTATGCTTGCTATGGGACGGAGCAGCTTAGAACGTAAATATCTCGAAAGTAAAATCCGTCCCAGGATTGTCATTTAATACACCCAAAACATACTTTTGATCAGCGAAATACTAGCGTTTGGATACATCACAACGAAGCTTGCATTTTGGTCTAAAAAGCGATTCCTGACTCAGCGGTTTCTGGCCAAAAGCCCTTTCAACATAAGGGCTCCTCCCGTTCACTTACTATACGTGGCACAAGCTCTGCACAGGGCCACCACTAGATGGCGCTGAATGAGTTAAAGATCACATTGGGGTGAGCAGACTCAGACCTGCTTCCGGTCTCATGAAAAGGTGGCCGCCTACTTCACACAGATAATAAAGTAAACCTGAGAATGAGATGGCATGTCTTTCCTTTCATTTTTGGTGTTGGCTTTAAGTTCCTTATTTGGCGATCAGAGACGCAGGCAGAGAGACAGACAGACAGACAGACAGACAGACAGACAGACAGACAGGACTCACCGGCGGTGTGGTGGAGGTGGGAGAAGAAGACCTTGAGGCGAGCAGAGATCCACTCCATGCTCTCGTGAAGGTTGGCCAGGGCCTTGAGGTCGCTGACGTCTCGCAGGATCTCGTTCTGGGGGATCAACTTGTCGCCCAGGTTGCCCGTCAGCACCTCTGACTCCTTGGCGAACGCCGCTCTGCAATGTATGTATGTATGAATATATATATATATAAAAAAAAATCTTCACATTTTGATGGAAGATGGGGCAGCAGAGAGTACCAATCAGCAGCAGCTTCTAGCAGCTTCTAGCAGCAGCTTCTAGCTTCTAGCTGCTGCTGATTGGCCAGGCCGTTTTGTGGCCGGGCATCAAGTCTGCCTGAGAGTTCCCAGATGGGAGCAGGAGGGGGGAACCCAGTGTACTCTCTGCTGCCCCATCTGGCGGAGTCAGGTTAATTGATATTTGCCTCTGAGATGTAGTGGAGTGGAAGATTATTAACAATTGGACAAACTCCAGTAAAATAACTTTCCACCATTGGTGGAATACACACTTGGCCTGCCCCAGCCAGTGTGATTTCTGGGCGGATTCAAATTTACCGGCGAAAACAGCCGGTGGATCCTATTTGTATTCTCCGATCTGTGCGCCCACCCCCACCCCCCCTGCTCAGCTCCTTTAGTGTGTTGGTACACACAGAGTTATACAAAAGGTTGCAAAAAGGGGTAGGATGGCTCAGCATCCCCGCCGCACTGATGATGTGTTAACCTGGACGCACACAGCTCTCCTCAGGTGCCCTCTCGCTCTTTTTGTCTTCCTCCGTACACACACACACACACACACACACACACACACACACACACACACACACACACACACACACACACACACACACACACACACACACACACACACACACACACACACACACACACACACACACACACACACACACACACACACACACACACACACAGCTTATTAATGCTGCTTTTTTTTTTTTTATCAAAGCACCGGTGTTGCCAGTCGCACCAGAAGCTAATCCCCCTTTCTGGGTGATGAAAGCTAAACCATGAGCTCTCAATTCAGAATGCTTTAGAATCCCCTGTTTACTCAGGGAGGGAGAGAGAGAGAGAGAGAGAGAGAGAGAGAGAGAGAGAGAGAGAGAGAGAGAGAGAGAGAGAGAGAGAGACAGATGGACACAGAGAAAGAATAGAAGCAGAGAGAGATTAAGAGAAGAGAATAGCAGAAGAGGAAGGGAGGTGATGAAAGCGAGGGAGAGAATGAGAGAGACAGAGAGAGAGAGAGAGAGAGAGACAGATGGAGGGAGGTATAGAGTAGATTGACTTCCCGTGGCCACCATAACCAATCTATTTATTTACTTTTTACAATTCCGCTCCAATGAGCTGTGCCGTTCCCCAAAGACCAAACCACATTCAAAGGCAATTTCGATAAGAATGACCATACATCCCCCCCCCGCCCCCCCTCCTCCACTACACTTCTACTTTCCTTCAATTTTCCCCTCTTTCATCTGTTGTTTCCTTCGCCTTCCTGCATGGCCGATAGACGCTGTTTAAAAGAGCAATCATGAGCCGCTTTTTATGACCGCATGCTGGAGAGGGCCCAACATCCCCCATACCAATATACTATGTATTTTGTATGCATGGATTGTAGCAAAAATAAAATGTCACAACAACAAACATGTGTATGACCCAAGTCCTATTATGCGATTTGTGAAACAGAGTGAAAAGAGCGCCCCACACACTTGTGGTGTTTCCGAAACAATTAACACAATCCTATTATAATTAAGAAAACCTGTGTCGTCAAAATCTGTCTGCCCTGTTCTCCTCAGTGGCTGGAGCAATTGATCTGAATTTTCACACGGGCATTTTCCATTAGCATATTATGCACACAATTGCGTCACCTGTTTTTCCACTTTCCCAAAATGTTAAGCTGCTTATGAGCCTTTTATATGTATACACCGGAGATTCGGAGTTCGGGCTATGAAACCCATTGTCGCCACTTGCCATTGTTACAGCCGTCAACATGGACACAGCCCCGCTGGCTATGGGACGATTAGCCTCGGGGACCGCGGGCGTTTTGTTAGCTATGGGACGATTAGCCTCGGGGACCGCGGCGTTTTGTTTTGAAAGGAGAAGAAACACCTGGGCGAACCTTGTATTTTGGCTAAGCAATAAGAGTGCAGAGGGGCGTCACTCCACATGTGGTCACATCAGTGTTCTCCGCTGTGTGGAGTCGGGAGCAGGGCGGCGGGGGGGGGGCACTTCAGTTGGTGAACCAATAGGAAGTCCCCGGGTGTGTCCACACACACTGCGTTATATGAGTGGGAGGACGGTTGGAAATCATCTTCATAGCACTAGCACGCACATTCACACATGCAATGTTCTAATCCAGGTTGTGTTATTACTTATTAGCAAACCCAGCCCACGCAGCTTAAACATCAACTTCTCATGGTTGTGGGAGCAACGAGTCTGCGTGTGCGTGTGTGTGTGTGTGTGTGTATGTGCGCGCGCGTGTGTGCGTTCGCTGTGGGACCGCGACGCAGCGACTGGTTGCGCGTGCGTGTGTTGGAACTCTGGCAGCTAGGCAGATATTGAACATTAACATGAAATTTAAAAAAAGCAATTTTAGCTGTACAACATTCTGAAACCAGCACGTCTTCTATGAAATCAAATTGACTTATTATAAAGTTACGACTTTATGTTCAAATGCAATCACTTTTCGTGTGTTGTGAGCGTGTAGCTCCGCCGGAATGTATGGTCTGTTTAGTTTTTATCACCATTTTAGTAATCATGCAAATTGACGGGACAATAAAGACAATTATTATCACTATTGTGTGTGTGTGTGTGTGTGTGTGTGTGTGTGTGTGTGTGTGTGTGTGTGTGTGTGTGTACCTGGTGATGTCCTCCTCGTCCTCTCTCTTCTGTCGGGCGGCTCGGGGTTGGGTCATGTTGAGCCAGTTGGGCAGAGACTGCAGCAGACGACTGATGTCCTCATCCTTGGACCAGGAGGCACTGATGGTCAGCTTCTCCTCGCACTGGACCACACCCCTGGACACAGAAACACACGCACGCACGCACACATTAAAAGGATGGATTAAATGCTAAATCAAAATCTTATCACCGAAATATTTTGGAATCGAAGCGATGATTTTTTTCAGGAAATATCGTTCTAAACCTATGCTCTTGCGGTGCTCTTCTACATACACTCAATCTTGTAGATCTGCTATTTAAAAACAAAAGTTAGCACGAAAAAGTTTGAGAACTATACTGGTTTAGGCAGATAACAGGCTTGATGTTGTTCCTGCTATCCTTGTGTGCCACTTTTTGCTCTCAACTTACATGACTTTTTACCTTGTTGTCTATAGTGCTGCATACTTACTGTAGCTCTGAGCCTGGCTTTGTGGATGAGAGTATCTGCTAAACACCTCGATTGTAATTGTAAATTGAGACGAAGCTGTTTTCGCTGCATAATGGGCCGTATGTCATTGTAGTCTCAGTCTCTAGACGTGCTCACATAAGCTTGGCAGACAGATACAGTAAACAGTCTTTCCACAAAAGGTCCAGAGACGGATGTAAAAATGGTCGATTTTCAACGGCGTGAAAAACACCGCATGGCAAATCCTGTTATATGGCTTATTGTTCCCCCTGCCTGTCGCTGAATGGGTTTGATGCAGAGGCATCATGAACAAAGTGAATGTGTTTGATGCAGAGGCATCATGAACAAAGTGAGTGGCTAACTAAAACTAAAAACGGTGTTGTATGAGAATACCCCCAAAATGTAAGTTGTGATGAGATAGTAGAGATGTTTTTAATCGATTATTTTAACCTGGGAAAGTATCTGTCATGTTAGATTTTAGCTATATAAATTACAACATGTGTTTTTTTCAGAATTCAGTCAGGACAACTCAAGAATGGATGGAATATATATATTTATTGAACTTGCTCTGCACATGTCCGTGACAGGCGCGATGCTCATAACTCTTAGGATTTAGAACAGAGGTTTGGAAGTTGTCTCTGTGTCGTCACAACAGTCAGTCAGTGATATTTGATAGCGTCTGTTTATAGCGAAATCCTTAATAATTCGACGGCAGTAACATTAGCGTCTTCTCTCAGTCAGTTGATTCTTTACGAAGAGCCTGTGATGGAAGAGCTTCCTGCACGTTTGCATAGTATGTGTAGTGGCGTGTCGTGTGTTGTGTGTGTGCAACATTACATGAAGAGCGTGTGACGGAAGCGTGACAGGCTTGAGCGTTACAGGCTTCCTGCACGTTTGCATATTAACTGCGACCTGCAGTCGCAACAAGCTGCGAGCATTTACATCTACAATTTTTGTGTTTGAAAGATCTCTGGCACAAAACATTTCCAGATGGCCAAATATTTATATCAATTATATATTATATATTTGTCAGGAAAATTTGATTTGATTTAGAAGGCATTTGTAGAATCGTCTGATTGTATTTCTTTCTATTATAATCGACTTGATTATAAAATAACTATTTCACTCCGACATACTGTATGTATTTATAGGTTGCTGCTGTATTGGAAAACCATGCGACTTTAAAAACTTTAAACGTTGATATTTCTTCATTTTCTCACTTGAATGGACCTTTGACATGGTTATTTATGGAACGATGATTGAAAGTCATGGGGCAGTGGCTCTTGGAACGGTGTGAAAATCGGTGTTATAATGTGGAGAAGTGCTGCTGCATCAGAGAGGCATTATGGCAGCACTCTGATCCTAAGACCTGAGAAAACAGCACGCAGAAACACACAACTTTTCAGGCTGTGACCCCACTTGGAATTGTAGGAGTTGAGGCATTACATTTAGTTTGACTCTGTTCCACAAATAAATATTGTGACAATAGCCAAACTACTGTAGGTAACTAACGCCTTGCATTTTTGCCTCTTTCTTCGGTAATATGTGACAATTTGGCCAATGACATAGTAATGGTCTCAGTAGTTTGTTCTTTTAATTTCAGAGGTAAAAAGGTATTAAAGTTCCATAAACTGTACCAGATACACTGTCTGGGGACCCCTCTGGGGGTCCTGACCCCCAGTTTGGGAAGCACTGGTCCAGAGGCTGAGGTGGACTGAAGAGTTCAGGTCTTTACCTGTAGGCGGCGTTGCAGATGTCCTTGTACTCTTTGAGCTTGTCACAGACCATCTCCAGGAACTGGTTGGAGTAGGCACTGAGGTCCTGCATCAGATTCATCAGGTCCTGGATGGACTTCTCCACCACCACCGTGCTCTGGAGACCACAGAGAGAGAGAGAGAGAGAGATAGAGAGTCAACTCACGTTAATTTATACAGCATATCGTTGCTGTTGGGCAGAAACCGCTCCATATTTTAATAATTTTGTTTTATTTCCTTTGTAAATTAATGCCCCGGCTTGATCAGACTACAGCGCCACACAAAAGCACCAAAGGTAGCAGATCCGCAAGCTCAAAATGTGGCTCTTGTAGATCTGCTACTTTTGATGCTTTGGAATTTGAATGTTGAAAAGTACGTTTCCACCCGACAAGACGGATAGACAGATATTTAAAAACAACAGGAGTTGACCCGAAGATGACAGATAGCATCATGACAGCCATACTACCAACTACCAAGTTTAAAACACATAAATCAGAGTAAAGATGAAGTAAAATTCAAAGTTACGGGAGGCTAAATAACAAACAGAAACCAAGGTGTATATGTGGGGCGGCTGACAGAAACCAAGGTGTATATGTGGGGCGGCTGACAGAAACCAAGGTGTATGTGTGGGGCGGCTGACAGAAACCAAGGTGTATATGTGGGACGGCTGACAACCCACAATTGTGTGTGGGGAGAAAACGAGTAAATTGGGGATCAAAGGGGGATAAACTATAAAAAGGAAAAAAGGTGGGTGTTAAGATTTTATTAAAAATTCTATAGGCTGGGATAGGAGGCTATTCCAACTATTCCATTTAGGGGAGAGAGAGAGGGAGAGAGGGTGCTTCATCACCCTCTCTTTGTTTGCCATAGGCCATTAGGATTGATTTTTATCTGGAACAAAATAACATGGAGGTTATTTAAAGTTGGGACTTTAAGGAGGGAAATAAGGAAACACAGTGCTGGAGGTGAAGATAAAGATGTTGGAGTAATTTACTGATTAAAAAAAGCTGCAGTTGGTAAAAAAAAGGCTATATTTCCAGCACAAATATTGAGTTTTTTTTCCTGGCCGCGGTCACCAAACGCTTGTTCGTGGAGGAACGCTGGCTTTCCAGAGCAAGGGTTCCCAATCATTTCGGGCCGCGATCCCCCAAAATATAAATATTTGAACTGGGGTTTAGTTGGTTAAATCCTGTAGTGAGATATGAGGTGACAAGCTCATCTCGCCTGCTTAAGTTTGAGCAGGAAGTACAGCCATATTCTGAGAATGTAAATGGATAGACTCTGTGTGTGTGTGTGTGTGCGTGTGTGTGTGTGTGTCAGCGCATCACCATTACTGAGTCACAATGGCACTGTGACAGCAGTCATTATAGAGTAGCCACAGTGGTGTGACTAAAAGGTAGTGAACACACACACACACACGCACGCACGCACGGACGCACGCACGCACGCACGCACGCACGCACACCCCTGTTGAAAAGCATAGACTTTTCAGTAGCATTCCAAGAGCTGTTAAATAAGATCCCATCTCTGCCAGGTTGCTGCCCCTGGCACTACCCAGCCTCTCATAGAGTCTAATAACAGTGATGATAGTGAGACAGCATTCAGAGGAGACAGGAGGTGAAATATAGGAAGAGGAGCAGTAGTGGACGAGGTATTCAACATAACCCCATTTTGAACCAGTTCAGAGTGTTTCCACTGCAAATTGGAAACCCTGGAAACCCGTTTGCCGACGTTTCTGTGAAAGCACCAAAGGTTCCAATAATCTAGAATGGAACCAGTTCTAGAACCAAAGTTCTTTTGGTGGAAAAGGGGCCTTAAGACTCGTTCTACTTTGGGCTGAACCATCTCTTCTCTGACTCCCACTGCGTTGGGCTGGACCCCCTCTTCTCTGACTCCCTCTGCGTTGGGCTGAACCACCTCTTCTCTGACTCCCTCTGCGTTGGGCTGAACCACCTATTCTCTGACTCCCTCTGCGTTGGGCTGAACCACCTCTTCTCTGACTCCCTCTGCGTTGGGCTGAACCACCTATTCTCTGACTCCCTCTGCGTTGGGCTGAACCACCTCTTCTCTGACTCCCTCTGCGTTGGGCTGAACCACCTATTCTCTGACTCCCTCTGTGTTGGGCTGAACCAACTCCATATCAGACTCAAGAGTAAACAATGGATCCCTGATCCATTACTCCTGCTCTTAACAAATGTTCCGTGCTCGGCTGGCGTCGTCTAATTCTGCTCATTTAACACATGCAGGCATTTGTCTTAAGGACAGCAGGAATCATTACAAAGCAATCAAGGAGAGAGAGAGAGAGAGAGAGAGAGAGAGAGAGAGAGAGAGAGAGAGAGAGGAAGCCTCTCTGTCTTGTCTTATCACAGAGTAGAAATGCTCTGTGAGGGTGCTTCTCCAGCTCTCTCTCTCTCTAAAAGCCCACAACTGCATCCCGTTACAATATCATGGGGGAGGTGGGGAAGACACGACAGAAAGAACAACAAACAATTTCTCTTGCGGTTAGCCGCACAGCTGCATTACCCTTGAAATCCAGCTTGCTTGCACTTCAGCCCCTCCATTCTTCATGTCATCCCCACACATAAAAGCACACAGTCAATGGAAATTATAGCCCGCACTCTTTGCAAATGGGCGTAGAAATGTAAGCGGTGTAAACATACAGTACAGTACAATGCCAGACGGCGTGATTTAATGACAGCCATGGGCCAAAGCCTCCCCGCACCAGGCGCCTTGGCTGCAGGAAGCAGCTAATGCACGGATGGACAACACTGCATAGGAGCCTCTCTGAGGGGTGGAAAGAATGCTTTATATCAAAAAGCTCGGGTGGCACAGTGCTAAAGTACCTGCCTACGCATCCGGCTTTGTCGAGCGGGGTCTGTGTGTGTGCATGTGTGTGTGTGCGTGCGTACGTGTTGGTTGGACGAGAGTGGAGTTGGTGTGAGTGTGAAACGGGGTCATGTGGTTTCCCGCCATTCAAATTGGGGGGGGGGGGGGGGGGGGGACTCCCCTCTAAACAAAAGTGTGTGGAGGTCAGAGTGTTTGACCCCAGGTGTTCCGCTGTGTCGCTCACATTCTGACCCCAAAACCACTGACACCGCCCTGACACCTACGCCCCCTTGCTCACCTCCATTCAGGTTGCCCCAAACACGCACGCACGCACCATCATCATTACACACATGGGCGCACACACGCACACAGACGCTCACTCACAGATACAAGTTCACGTACACGTAAACACACACACGCACACTCTCTCAGGGGTAAAGGGGAGCTGTGCATGAGTAGGGACATCGTCCTGACAGGATCATTCATCAACGTCATGCCAGAGATACGCTCTGAAGACTCCCCTGACACTGTGTGTGTGTGTGTGTGTGTGTGTGTGTGTGTGTGTGTGTGTGTGTGTGTGTGTGTTGACTACAAACACATCATGAAACAAGTGACCAGGTACACACGGACATAAAAAATGGCAGGTCTACAAGCCGACACGTTTCGGGCTTGTAAATCTGCTATTTTTTTATTTGAATCTTTTGGAGGTATGTACATTATGAGGTTTCACAGTGCGTTGATAAAGTCGCCATCCTAAAATATTAATGTCCGCACAAGTATAGTAATAGCAATGCGCATGGGTGTGTGTGTGTGTGTGTGTGTGTGTGTGTGTGTGTGTGTGTGTGTGTGTGTTCGTTCAACTGCAAAACATCATGAAACGAGAGACCACAAAGCATCCACTGACCGGTGCAAAGCATTATGGGATGTCATTAAGCACAATAATACAGACCACAATGTAAATAGAAACACCACCAATTCTCACAAACACACACACAGGGGGGCTTAATTCGCGACCAGGAAGGGACCAATCATACACTGTCAGCTTCAATCACATCCAATCTGATACCGCGCACGCACGTGCACACACACGCACGCGCGCGCACGCACGCACACGCACACGCACACACACACACACACACACACTTTGCATAAGCTTACACATCCAATCATCTCGCTTGTCTGATGAAATCAATGGTGTCTCAGATTGAGACCTGAAATGTTTGCACTTCTGATGATTATTATAACCATGTGTGATAATAAAACAAAAATCTAATTATCTCTACGAGGGCCTTTTTATTTGGTTTCTCCCTGTGACGCTCACGGAGAATGTATGAAAGTGTTGCTCATAAAGTGGACCTGCGTTGGCTGCGTTGCATGGTCATTATTATTTATTGCCACATATTTTGGCCAAATGGATGTGTTGGATTGGCGTTGCAACGTACTGTAGATGTGAGAGCGGACCTGAACCCCTACTTTTATTAAACCATTCTGGGCGGGAACCCCTTTTGGTGTTTCAAGCATTCTGTTATACTTTAGCTATTGAAAAATAGCAGATCTACAAGCTCATAGCGCGCCACCGAGTGGCGCGCTATGAGCTTGTAGGTCTGCTATTTTTGAAAAATCGTGAAAATATTTATTTCAGAAAACTGGAGGATTTAGAAGAATTCTTTTAAATTTCGAGGTCAGGCCTAAATGGGTTAAATAGTGATGACCAGTGCATGTTGGAGCGGTAGTCCGACCGTTGTTCCTGCATGTCGGACTAATGCTCCGTCGGAATTGCGTCCGGATCCCCAGTACGACAAGTATCAATACTGCAATATAGAAAGTAAAGGTCCGGTAATCAAAATTGACTTGAGTAAAAGTACAAACGTAATGGCATCAAAATATACTTAAAAGTACCGAAAGTAAAAATAGTCATTATGCAGAATGTTCAGTGTCACAAGGTATCATAATGTATAAAACATATATAAATGGCCAAAGTTTAAATAGGGCTGAAGTGTAAAAGTAACAGTTTTCAAATAATTGTAGTGGAGTAAAATTACCTTTGCCTTTGAGATGTAGTGGAGTAGAAGTAAACAGTATTGACAATTGGAAACACTTGACAATTGGAATTGTACTTACAGTACTAAAGTAAATGTACTTAGTTACTTTACACCAGTGGTTCCCAAAGTGGGGTCCCTCTAAGGGTCCTTGACAGAGTTCCAGGGGGTTCCCACTTCCCAGCTAAATGATAGTTGGGAACCAAATGGACCCTTCTGGGTCTGTAACTCAGAGTAAATGGAACCAGAGTTAAATTAACCCATTCTGGGCGGGAACCCCTTTTGGTGTTAGCATTATGTTATGCTTTAGCTATTGAAAAATAGCAGATCTACAAGCTCATAGCGCGCCACCGAGTGGCGCGCTATGAGCTTGTAGATCTGCTATTTTTGAAAAATCGAAGAACGACTGACATAGAAACATAGCTTTTTCAGAAAACTGTCAGGATGTAGAAGACATTTTTAGAATCTGATCTCAGGTCAGGTCTTACAATATATATTGGGGTCCCAGAGATAGAAATGGGGGACCGTAGCCTAATTCAGGTCAAACTTCCACACATTCATTTTTTCCCATAGACGTTTCAAAAAGTATTTATTTAAAGCCAACATCCGAGTTGAAGAAAAACGGTAAAAAAGGTGTTGTATACACTGCCCTTTTACTTCTTCTTTCTAATTATTTGTTTGGCCCAAACAAATGTGTGATGTGTCCGAGGCTTACAGGTCTTTAACCCATTTTGGGCGGGAACCCCTTTTGGTGTTTCAAGCATTCTGTTATACTTTAGCTATTGAAAAATAGCAGATCTACAAGCTCATAGCGCGCCACCGAGTGGCGCGCTATGAACTTGTAGGTCTGCTATTTTTGAAAAATCGTTAAAATGTGCCTCAAATCTTTCAGAAAATGGTCATGATTTAGAAAACTGAATGGGTTAAATAAATACGTTTTGAAACGTCTACTGAAACATTAATGTGGAATAATCTTCCGGCGCCCTCGCAGGAGGTGGGACCGCGACACTCTATAACAAACAAAACAAAACGTAAAAAACTCCATGGGTTGTGGAAAAAGTTTCAGGCCAACGCTCTGGGTTAACTTCTGGTATTCAAGAGGAGCCATTAATGCATCCTCACTATGAACAGCATGCATAATGCAGTGTTTGTGCTTTTCTTTAATTGAAATGTGATGCACCAATATCACACATGGTTAATTACAGATGGGCGCAGCACGCACACATGCGCACACGCACACACACCACACACACACACACACACACACACACACACACACACACACACACACACCAAAGTCACGCCTCCTAAACAGCAGAATGTACCCCTGCCACCCAGGAGGGGGGAGGGTGGGGAGGGGGGGGTGGTTGTACGGAGACTGTCGCATCATTACCTTCTAGTGAGACTGACGGTGTGTGTGTGTGTGTGTGCGCACGCGTGTGCGTGTGTGGTGTGGTGGGGGGGGGGGGGGGGGGGGGCAACCCCATGCTGGTTTCAATGCAACCTCTGGAACCATCTATCAGTGTATGAAGATGTTCAAATACACGGACGGAACACTGTGTGTGTGTGTGTGTGTGTGTGTGTGTGTGTGTGTGTGTGTGTGTGTGTGTGTGTGTGTGTGTGTTGCTTCCATATGTGGGGTTGTGGGCGTAATGAAGCTCATAGAAGAACACCGACCTCATGTACAGAAACCATGACTCGCTTGCATGCCGCATGCGCAAACGCACGTACACGCAAACACATGCGCACACACCCACACAGACACACAAGCGTTGCTCTTACTATACTTATGAGGACATTCATATTTTTAGGACAGCAACCTCGTGTCCAAATAGTCATATTTACAGGATTAAAATAAATAAAAAATACAATCTTTGTCTGGAACAGGTAAATTGTACCTCACAAATTACTTCTGTTAACTTGAGGCTCAACTTTCAAAAAACTAAAGTGTATAAGCTATAACTTTTTACCCGCCCAGAGCAAAAAAGAAGAAGACAAAAAAAAAAGACTTCCTCTCCTGTCATACCAAAGGCTGAAGAACTGACATTTCATATTCTGGCTGTCTCACTCACTCACTTTCTCCACAGGCCACGATTACACCCTGCTACACTACACAAACACGCACGCACGCACGCACACACGCACGCACGCACGCACGCACGCACGCACGCACGCACGCACGCACGCACGCACGCACGCACGCACGCACGCACCATCCTTCAGCTGTAACGGTGTCTGGCATGAACCACTGCAGGGCTCAAGACCTTCTATGTCATTCAGAGAGACTTTCACTCTCCCTTCCTCTGTCTATCTGTATGTCTGTCTGTCTCTGTCTCTCGTCTGTTTCTCTCAGGCTGTCTCACTCTCTCTCTCTCAGTCTGTCTTTCTCTGTTTGTTTCTTTCTGTCTGTCCGTCTCCCCCTTCTGTCTGTCTCCCTATGTCTGTCGGTCTGTCTGCCCCCATCGGTCTGTATCTCTCGTTTTCACTCTCTCAACACCCATACCATACTATATCATTCGTTGCTGTCCGAAACAAAAACCACCTAACTCCATTTCTGAGGTTTTTGATATTTGTTTTCTTTTTCCACCCATTCATAAATCAATGCAATTGAACAGCCTTTACGTCTGTGTGTTGGTTAAAAAGAAAGTTAGGTGGTTTCTTCCAGACAGCACTGATATACAGTGCGTGTGCGACACACACACACACACACACACACACACACACACACACACACACACACACACACACACACACACACACACACACACACACACACACACACACACACACACACACACACACACACACACACACACACACACACACACACACACACACACACACACACACACACACACACACACACACACACACACACCAGAGGACAGACAGGAACGTCGCCATAGCCCCAGCAGCAGGTTGGTAGGAGGCTGACAGGGGGACAGAGGCAGCGCTCCTTACCCAGGGGGAGAACATGTGTCTGGGACAGATAACCCAGGCGAGAGGCAGGCTGGAGACGAGGCCTCCAGGAATGCAAGGTGGAGAAAACAGCAGAGGGCGGTAACTAAGAACTGAAGTACTGTACTTAAGTACAATTCTGACATATTTTTTTACTTCAATTTTCAATAATTTAACTTCTAATCCACTACATCTCAGTCAGAGGCAAATATTGTACATTTTACTCCACTACAATTCTTTGCTAAAGGGTTTTCTATGCACCACATTGTTTCTGACTGGAATTAAATAATAATAATAATAATAATAATGGATTGCATTTTTATAGCGCTTTTCTATGCACTACAGGTATGTGCTTACTCAAAGCGCTTTACGTCCATGCATTCATACACTGGGAGGTGAAGCCTGAGGAGGTGAAATTCACACACCAATGGTGGCAACCACTCGAGGCAGGGTGGGGTTCAGTGTGTTGCCCAAGGAAACTTCGACATGTGGACAGGAGGAGCCGGGATTCGAACCGCCGACCCACGGGCCATTGGACGACCTGCTCTACCTCCTGAGCCACAGCCGCCCCATGATAATGTAGATGTCTACACCTTTCGAAATGCATTTAAGGATTCTGTCAGCCTGTTTTGAATCAAGCCTGGGGAAGGTCTCACGGCCGAAACGTTGCTCCTGAATAAACTGTTCTCTTGAAACCGCAAGCGGCAGTGTGCGGGTCTAATCTGTCCACATTCCTATTTACACGTAGCACCACAAAATGGCTACCACTGCTATGCCCTATACTATAATAGGGCTTCCGTGGTTCATTTTCACTTCTAAACCACAGACATATACTATCGTAGCATTTATATTCCTGCTGTGCCATATACCTGGGAGCACTAGAAGGATTGGCTTCAGTTCAGTCTAGTATTGCAGCTGGAGTGAGGCATTTATTTTATACCTAAAAGGGCAAGAGAGCCGCGGTTGTGTTGTTATTATTATTTATTTTTAAGATTAACCGATTGGGGGGGGGGGGGGGGTTGTGAAATGTTCTCGCCCCCAAAAAGAACACCTTAAGGAATTCTTGACACATCATTCTTGCACATCATCTTCTATCCATTATTAGGCTTGACCTGGTGACTCGCCAGCTCGCTTTAAAATACACATGAATCACATTTCCATAGCATTACCGTTTTGACCCGAGCCCTCGCGGGATTTCTGCGACCGCTTTTTGCCTACTGATGTCTGATACCGACATGGACAAAGGACAAAGTGACCTTATGTCTGCTCATAAAGCCGATAATCATCGATAATGACACGCGGAGAGGGGCTAATCTTAGCCTTCCATATACAGTAGGTTAATAACAACGGTATCTAGAGAGGACATGCTTAGCATATCAACACGCACCAGCAGTGTATAATAGATACATATGTATGTATGTATGCGTGTGATTGTAATAATGATATTAATACGACCCCGACTGTAAGATTAGGTTTGACACCGTTGTCCATCCTTCTGGGTCTCTCTCTCATTAGCTTTAGCGGTGCTATGCTATCTGTCCAGCATTGCTGTTTGCCACTGATTGATTCATTTAATTAGAGTTGGAGGGGATGGAGGTGTGTGTGTGTGTGTGTGGGGGGGGGGGGGGGGGGGGGGGGGGGGGGGCGTGGGGGGCTATGGTCACTCTGCTGGATAGGACTGGAGATTGGCTCCATTAATCTTAGTGGAACCCCAACATCCCATGTCTCACACACACACACAAACACACGCATAAGGACACTGGTTTTACGAATCCCCCAATTTTAACCCTTAAACCCGAAATAGCAGAACCAGAAGCTGCACAACGCGTTGCAAGCTTGTAGACGAGCTATTTGTGGTATGCCTGATCCTAACCTCAACCTGAATCTTTTCTTAATCATAAACATAACGGGAATTTTACGTATCAGGAGTGACACAGATAAACAATATGAAAAGAAATATTGTGTGCTCAAATAAACCTTGTTGAAAAAATAAATAAACATATATAAATATAAAAAGAAAAAGAAAGTTGGTCACGAAAAAAATATATAAATATATACACTCGTCGCTTCATCATAATGGTGATGTAAGCTATTCTACTCTGAAAAACTAGAGCGTGCGCTTGGGAAACGGAAGGTTCCCGTCGGCAGTTCCATCCAGGCGGCCTGCAGCGTGTTCACACGCACGGCACGTTCTGGGAGAGACGCTAACGCGCACGCTATAATGTCTTACCCCGTTCGAACTACTGTGCACGCTAATGTGCGCCGCGGTGGACCTGCGGATAGGAGAGAGAGCAGGTGCATCTATAAACGTCTTCCCCCTGCGGTTTCCTCTATGTTACGGCAGCCAAGGTGTGTGTGTGTGTGTGTGTGTCTAATGTGGTGTAGCATTAAGCCCCCCCGACGCCATCAGGCTGTCTGAGATAACAACACCTGATCACGATCACCTGAGGGAAGTTCAGCATGTATGCTGTGGGCTTGAAAACACGCGCGCGCGCGCGCACACACACACACACACACACACACACACACACACACACACACACACACACACACACACACACACACACACACACACACACACACACACACACACACACACACACACACACACACACACACACACACACACACACAAAGGCTTTAACAAACTAGTCGACCTCGTTGGAACTAGTTGAATAGTTGATAAAAAAGTTTTTTAATGATTTGTATTATTAATTAATATTATTGTAGTCCTACAACATCTATTAATCTTAGCTAGATTATAGTTCATGCTGTGACCAACAATGTTCTTGATAGCCATCGACATGGATCATGACAAACACAACCATGACCAGTAAGACTGGCATCCACTACTCTCCCAAGAGGCAGCAAAGACTGGCACAGATTCAAGGGCTTTGACAAGACACTGCACGCACGCACACACACACACCCACACAGACACGCACGCAGGTGCGCACACGCACACACACCCACACCCACACACACGACGGAAACCACTGTAGCACTAACCGGACGAGAGAGTGAGAGAGAGAGAGACAGAGAGAGAGAGAGATGGTGTTAGCTAGATTATAGTGCATGCTGTCACCAACAATGTTCTTGATAGCCATCGACTGGATCATGACAAACACGACCATGGCCAGTAAGACTGGCATCCAGTGGACCTTCACCCAACAACTAGAAGACCTTGACTTTGCAGATGATGTCTGTCTTCTTTCTCTGTCTTCTTTCTAACACTACTCTCCCAAGAGGCAGCAAAGACTGGCCTCGCGATAAATTGGCTTCCTCTACCGTAATAGATCATGCTTTTCTAAAGAAAATAGAAAGAGGATAATTCAAGCAACAATCATGCCAATATTTGATTATGGAGATATTTTATATATGCATGCTACTGACAGCATTTTAAAACCCCTGGATACAATCTATCACAGCGCACTTCGCTTTATCACAGGAGCAAGTTACAGAACCCATCACTGCACGCTATACACATCAGTAGAATGGTCTTCACTGTCACTTAGAAGGAAACAACATGCTACCCTGTTCACTTACAAAGCACTGCTTGGCAAACTACGCCTGTATTTGACAAAGCTGCTAGAACCCAATACCTCAAGTTATGGTACCAGATCTCAAGATAGGCTTCTGTTGAAGGTACCAAAAACCTCTTCTAAACTGGGAGATACTGCCTTCAGGGTACATGCTCCACGTCTATGGAATATCTGTCAAAACAAGTTGAAGCTGGATGTCCTTGTTTCATATGATATTTTTAAAAGATTTTTAACTGACCTCACACTTGAAGAAGGCGTATGCACCTGCTTTTTGTAATATGTGTTTTTAAGCTCTAATCAAGCCCAGAATATCGCATTTTGAGCATATTATGATCCGTAATGCACATAAAGACCGCGCGTGCGCGTGCAACGGGCGTGCACACGAGTATTTTGGCTGTTTTTAGGTAAACATCACGGTCCGTTAGCATAAAATGCTAACGGACCGTACGTTTATTATTTTTTACCCCTGGATTATGGGGAATAAAACAAATCTCGGGATGCCGGGCATGGCATCCATTGCAAAGGTGAATTAATCTCGGTTTCTCGGGGGTGGCGCGGAACCAGTTAAGATTCTGATTCTGATTCTGTTTTCTGGTGTATGTGTGTTTTTGTATTATATCTATTTGTGTGTTTGTCATGTATGTAAAATCATTGCTGTATTTGTTCTTTGTTTGTATACAGGGCGCCATTGAAAAAGAGACCTTAATTGGTCTCAATTGGATTCCCCTGAAATAAAGGTTTCAATCCAAAAAAAAAAGTATAAAGGACAGAACTCATGAGGGATGAACAACAAACAGGACCTCCCAGTCCAACTACAGGGAGACCACATCAAAGAGACTGACCGCTTCACATATCTCGGGAGCATACTTAGCAAAGAGGGTGGATCAGATGCATCAAAAGCAGAATCAACAAGGCCAGACACGTTTTCACCACGCTGCGACCCATCTGGAACGCCAAGGCACTGTCCTTCCCAAATAAGATCAGAATATTTAGCACCAACGTCAAGTCAGTTCTCCTCTATGGATCAGAGACATGGAGAGTGACCAATACTACCACCATCAAACTCCAGACCTTTGTCAACAGATGCCTGAGACGCATTCTGAACATCAGGTGGCCCGATATAATATATCAAACGCCAGGATGTGAAGAAGAGAAAGTGGGTGTGGATTGGACATACCCTCCGAAAACCTACTGACAACATACATATAGGGCAGCGGTGGCCTGAGGAGCGCCCTTGTTGCCGAAAGGTTGCCGGTTCGATTCCCCGGACGGGCAGGAAAAATCTGGGTGGGGAAGTGATTGTCATCACTCACCCGAACCCCCAACTGCTCCCCCTGGAGCTGCTTAGTGGCCATCAGTGTAAGACTGTGGTTGTACTGGTCAGCTCCCAGGTTTTAATGTGTGTGTGTGTGTGCGTGCGTGTGTGTGTTTCTATGTGCAGGGCGTTGCTGAAAATGAGCACCTGTGCTCAGCTACTTCCCTGGGTAAATAAAGCATATACAAAAAAAAACATCACTAGGCAAGCACTGGACTGGAATCCACAGGGCAAAGCGCACGCATGCAAATAAATATACAGGGTAACATTGTGCCAAGACTCATTCATAAGCACGCGCACACGCACACACACACACACACACACACACACACACACACACACACACACACACACACACACACACACACACACACACACACACACACACACACACACACACACACACACACACACACACACACACACACACACACACACACACACACACACACACACACACACACACACAGGAAGGAAGGAATTGTAGGCAATAAATGTGCATGGCAGAAGAGGCCTCCTTGATTTACCCTAATTAAAAAAAGCAAAAACGCCCAGAAACAATAGGAACGTTTTAGTGCTCGCCCCGCTATCAGCAGAAAGGCTCATTAGCCCCAGCAGTGTAATTAGCAAGATGCTGCAATCCTCGTTAAGGAGGGACCATAACCGTAAACAAACCCCACAGTCTCTCTATCCCTCTCTCTTGCTCTCTCTCTTTCTCTCTCTGTCTATCTCTCTCTCCCCCCCTCTCTCTCTCTCTCTAATGAACTGCCAAGCACTGCTGTTTTCACCCAGACCAGGCAGATTCAAGGGCTTTGACAAGACACTGCACGCACGCACACACCCACGCACGCAGGTGCGCATGCAAACGCAAACGCAAACACACACACACACACACACACACACACACACACACACACACACACACACACACACACACACACACACACACACACACACACACACACACACACACACACACACACACACACACACACACACACAACGGAAACCACTGTAGCACTAACCGGACGAGAGAGAGAGAGAGAGAGAGAGAGAGAGAGAGAGAGAGAGAGAGAGAGAGAGAGAGAGAGAGAGAGAGAGAGAGAGAGAGAGAGAGAGAGAGAGAGAGAGAGAGAGAGAGAGAGAGAGAGAGATGGTGTGGCGAGAGGAACAACAGAATTAGTGTCCTAATTTGACAATGCCGTTCTCAACCAGCGTGTTGGCTTTATCAATACTACCAATGGAAATGATCACAGCGCTGTTCATCCAATGGAAATGATCACAGCGCTGTTCATCCAATGGAAATGATCACAGCGCTGTTCATCCAATGGAAATGATCACAGCGCTGTTCATCCAATGGAAATGATCACAGTGCTGTTCATCAATACTTTATCAATACGACCAATGGAAATGATCACAGTGCTGTTCATCAATACTTTATCAATACTACCAATAGAAATGATCACAGTGCTGTTCATCCCAGCAGCGGATTGAATGCTTCCACAACCCACCACTTTACCAGCAGCCAAACTACATTCTTCCACTGAACATGGAAAACTCGCTGAAATCTTAACACCGTGTTTCCAACAAAAGGCATCTCCATCTCGGCGTGCACGCCGACCAGCGTGTGCTGGCCGAGCGCAAACACGCACCAAACAACCCAAACAAAGCGCTATGGCCTAGACACCAAAACACTTCATCAAACTATCAACACTATTAATACATTTACAGGTAAAGATAATAGAAAAAAAGTTGCAAAACACCTCTCACGCAGCACCTCACTCACTGTGTCCTTCCACTCAGAGAGAGAGAGAGAGAGAGAGAGAGAGAGAGATAGAGAGAGACACACACACGCAGGAGCACATCGCCAGATGTCTACTTCAGTTTGGCAGGAACGGGATCCTTTTTGGACCGAACTACTGTAGAGTTGGAATCCGGAATCAGTCCCATCACATTTGGAGTCGGGTTCTAACACACTGTCAGAGCAGGTGTGTGTGTGTGTGTGTGTGTGTGTGTGTGTGTGTGTCTCCTCACCTGCAGCAGGGGTCTCTGGACCCCCAGCACCTTCATGGTGTCAGCGCTGGCCAGGACCTTCAGAGGATCCGAGGTCTTGCTCACCGACTCGATCTCCTTGTTGATCTCCGTTCTCACCTGCAAGATGACAAGAACACAACACCTTCACGTCACCTGGATACGTTCACGACTTGTATCCCCTCAGAGCGAAGACACAGAGACACAGAGCCTCGAGAACTGAGCTGAAAGCGAAAGGGATGGGTCTAATTTGATCAAAGGTTTAATTCTGTTCGTTAAAACAGGTCCTAGTTGTGAATCTTAACCATTTAAGCCCTATACTGTATCTACTAGTTTAGTAGTGCGGCTCCCCAGGTTATTAAGATGTACAGTAATAGGTCTTATGTTTTATGTTTTGTCAAAACGCTCATTTTGACAAAATGAGCATAACCTGGTTGGTTTCACATTTTAGTTATGGTTATGGTTTCACAATTTTAGTGTCCTTGGTCGAACCGGAATATTATAAAGAAGCAGATTAAGGTGAGTTTAAACTTTACATCCAGTTTAAATGAGCTAAACAACAGACTTGGCTGCTTCTTGGTGAGGCCATCAAGTTGATCTTTCCTCTTAAAAACAAATCAAATAGTACCTTGATGTTCTTAGAAGTGTTATTTATTGAACAGACACTCCAGAAATGCAGTTTACTCCTCATTAGAGGTGCATTTTGCTTTGCATCTCATCACAAAGTGCAGCTCTCTCTAGACTCAGGAGTATGAGTTTAACCACTTACAGTAAACCGTAAATACTTAGTTCAGTTAGCCTGGGGTCTCCCAAGGGTTTTGCCATATAGGTTTGCTGATATCTAAGACGTCAAAAGACAACCTTGCACCTCCCACACAACATTCTCATCCGGCAACCAGTCAAGCTCCCAGCAACTCTAGCCTACGCTCTCCGGTATGTGGATCAATACAATCTACAGCAGCGGTATAGCGCACCTGCACTTTCACAGCCTTTCCCCAGATGAACGCACTATTATAATGTGCAAATTGATTGTTTGTTTAGGACCGAGGGACAGAAATGCACAATGCATGTTATTTGCACACATCTGTCAAAAGGATAAAACACCAAAACAAAGCTCGAGGGCGTATTTCCATTGTGGCCCCTTTGAGTGCAGATGTGTGTGTGTTTCTTATAACACATTTGGCGAAAGGGCCTTTCTGTGTGGAGTTTGCATGTTTCTCCCCGTGTCCCATAGGGTAGGTACCCTCTACCCTCACAGCATGTTTCTCCCTGTGTCCCATAGGGTAGGTACCCTCTACCCTCACAGCATGTTTCTCCCTGTGTCCCATAGGGTAGGTACCCTCACAGCATGTTTCTCCATAGGGTAGGTACCCTCACAGCATGTTTCTCCATAGGGTAGGTACCCTCACAGCATGTTTCTCCATAGGGTAGGTACGCTCACAGCATGTTTCTCCATAGGGTAGGTACCCTCACAGCATGTTTCTCCATAGGGTAGGTACCCTCACAGCATGTTTCTCCCTGTGTCCCATAGGGTAGGTACCCACACAGCATGTTTCTCCATAGGGCAGGTACCCTCACAGCATGTTTCTCCCTGTGTCCCATAGGGTAGGTACCCTCACAGCATGTTTCTCCATAGCGTAGGTACCCTCACAGCATGTTTCTCCCTGTGTCCCATAGGGTAGGTACCCTCACAGCATGTTTCTCCATAGGGTAGGTACCCTCACAGCATGTTTCTCCCTGTGTCCCATAGGGTAGGTACCCTCTACCCTCACAGCATGTTTCTCCCTGTGTCCCATAGGGTAGGTACCCTCTACCCTCACAGCATGTTTCTCCCTGTGTCCCATAGGGTAGGTACCCTCTACCCTCACAGCATGTTTCTCCCTGTGTCCCATAGGGTAGGTACCCTCTACCCTCACAGCATGTTTCTCCCTGTGTCCCATAGGGTAGGTACCCTCACAGTATGTTTCTCCCTGTGTCCCATAGGGTAGGTACCCTCACAGCATGTTTCTCCCTGTGTCCCATAGGGTAGGTACCCTCACAGTATGTTTCTCCCTGTGTCCCATAGGGTAGGTACCCTCACAGCATGTTTCTCCCTGTGTCCCATAGGGTAGGTACCCTCACAGCATGTTTCTCCCTGTGTCCCATAGGGTAGGTACCCTCACAGCATATTTCTCCCTGTGTCCCATAGGGTAGGTACCCTCTACCCTCACAGCATGTTTCTCCCTGTGTCCCATAGGGCAGGTATCCTCACAGCATGTTTCTTCCTGTGTCCCATAGGGTAGGTACCCTCACAGTATGTTTCCCCCTGTGTCCCATAGGGTAAGTACCCTCTACCCTCACAAAAAAACATGCAATAATCCTGGTCTCTAAACTGCCTCCCCCTGGCCAGCCGAGGCGCCTGATGAAAGGAACTGGTTGGAATAACGTATTCCTTCCACACACTACATCCAAACCGGGGAAACTCCGCCCCTGCCAGGTGAAAATAAGCGGCTTGGACTCCTCATGCATTGAAGGAAGCATGAGGTCAGTCCGTCGCTCTCCCCAGGTTGGCAGAGGGAGTGTAGAGCCCAGGATTAGATAATTGACAGTGGGTGAAAAATGGGTTACAAAATTGTGGGATAAAAAAAAAAAACATTCCCCGCCAGCATTAATTCATAAATTCACCCACTAACCACCAGCATTTGTCAGTGAAACCCTTATTTGAAGGATCCACCGGAACCCCAGAAACCGGACCCGGATGTTACTTACGATGTGTGTTGTGACGGACCGGAGCGTTTACTTTAGCTTTTAGAAGACATAGTGTTACCGCGATCATCACTACTTTAGCTGTGGGCCGTGGAGTAAAGCTTGTTTTGACCAGGGGCGCAAGCTGGGAAACGAATCCATATACAACAACGAGCGGCCATCTTGCATGCGGTACATTTTCTGTTTACTACATTGCCTAGCAACCCAATGCTAATGTATGTAACATTACGACGGCATTGGCGCTCAACCGCTAAGGCTATGGTGTAGATCTACGTCAATAGCGGTGCATGTGTTAATGAACCTGCGTACTGTAGTAGCTTTATGATAGTATGGTACTGCTGCCTTACTTGGTTGAGGAAGAGATCGTTGATGTAGTAGGTGAGGAAGGTTCTGAGCTGGCACTGCTTGCCCTGACCCGGTCCCATGTTGGACTCGATCCCCTGGATGAACCTGCACACACACACACACACTTAGCCATACAAAAAAAACTTCACCGACACATAAAAGCGAGGTCTTGGTTTGAATGAAGACTCTGAATATTACTGTGCATACTGTTTGAGTGTGTGTAGATAGGCCTGCTCAGTGGAACTCTTGGCTTGAACAATGAGGTTCTGGGCATTGCTCACATAAAACGCTTAAATAAAATGTATATTTTATTTGACCCATGGGTTGGACCTTTTCCATTCCTGACTGACACCATAAAGTCCTGCTCAACTAAATGTTGCGGGGTGGGGCATATTTAGCAGTTCAAACACCTTTTTCCGCAACATTTATTAAAATATATATATATTAAAATGTTCATTATAATGCCCAATTTGCCAATTTTTAACACAACGTCTCTGTTTTGTGGAAACCTCATTATGTCCAAAACTGTTACTTGAAAAGTATTCAGGATTCAAATTCAATAACAGCATCTACTGTACAGGCTCAAAATGTCTTTCATTGCGCAGCATTTTGAGCTTGTAGATCTGGTATTTTGGATGTTTTTGTGACACTGTAGAATGATCAAGTAGAGTAGGGTGTTGATTTACAAATAAACACAAGCATGTAAAATATGAACAAAGCAATGATCTGTTGCCCTGCATGCCTTCAACCACTTAAACCCAAGCATCTGTATTCAGGGGAAAACGTTCGCGATCGTCGATCGTCAACTTTGCCGCAGCGCTATTTAATGTATAGAGCGACAACACAAAAGACACTAGTACAGAGCCCTGAGGGACTCCCCGCTCATAGGAAGAAAAATGAAGGCTGAGGATGTTTTTTTTCTTCTTTTGCTGCTGTGGCCGTTAAGCCCTGAGAGGAGGTGTTTCAGATGGTCAGACAGGGTCAGACTGGATAACTAATGGTTCTGGAGGGAGGAGCAATGCACCTCGTTTATCACGCCATCACTGGTCACTGCCCTCCAACACACACACACACACACACACGCTGCACGCCACATCATGCACCCCAGCCAAGCGTGTTCCCCGAGCGCTTAGCGCGCGTAAATGTGCAAATAAATCAAACTCTTCAACACGGAGGAGCTTAGGGGGGTGGGGGGGATATCATGGGGTCAAAGGTCACAGATACAGACAGATAGACAAGCGGGAGGAAAGCAGCAGAGAATATAAAGAAATACAATCAGATCAGTGTGTGTGAGTTTGTGCGTGAGTGTGTGTGTGTGTGTGTGTGTGCACGCACGCATATAGGGCTGGGAGACATGCAACCAGGCAGCAACTATAGATCATGTGACTGGCTGATGGATTACCCAGAAATGACCGTGCATGTGTAGCGCGCGCACGCACGCGCACACGCACACGCACACACACACACACACACACACACACACACACACACACACTTCAGCAACTGTACCCAATTAGTTAGCAAGGAGCTGAGGCAAGGATGTTTGAGAGTGTGTGTGTGTGTGTGTTAGTGTGTGTAGCACTTGCCCGTGATCTGTATCCTGAAGCACTTGTTGAGTTTTCCAAGTTTGTGCATCTACTATTGTTTGTGTTCAAGACTTTCTTGTTAAATGTGTGTAGCGTTTGCCCTAGCCTTGACGACCATGCAGTATTACTGTATATGACAAGGTTAATATGCAATGCAGATGGCATGTTGTATTTTTGACAGATGCCAGGGTCAATTGTAGACCTGGCATCCTATAGTGTGTACAGTTCAATACACAGAATTTATATTTTAATGTGCGTGTTGTAATGATTCAGGGGCTGGAATCCAGGCTATGACACTGTTAGTATGACGAAGTAAGGCATTCTTTTTACGGGAAACAAAATAGTTTAAATAAGGATATATGATAATAATCCCAGACAGTGACAATATGTGAATATTCTTCATTTACAATGGAATTGTATGGGAGCTGTCAAACTCTCTCTCGCTCTCTCTAGCTCTACTGTGCACTAAACAAGGCTGACTGACAGATTATATCAGACGGGTGGGAGAACAAATAATAGAGAAAAGAGAACATATGTTCACCCCTCCACCACCCAACACACGCACACACGCACGCACGCACTGCAATACAATACACTGCAATACAAGTTTTGAACTCATGCCTTGATGCAATACTGTTCATGGCACAAGTTCAAAACTTGTATTGCAGCACCAGTGGGGGCCCCTGACCCTGACAGGGTCAGGACTCAGGGGAGTAGACAGAAGTCTGTGCAAAGCATGTGGATGAGGAGAACCACATTAGGCCGCCCACAAGTTCAATGTTCACGTTCAAGAGCCTCTTTGCCGGTCAAAGTGCATTCAGAGAAGAGCAAAGAGAGAGTGTTAATGGAAGATTCAGATGTACTTGATATTCAACAGTACTCATCTACTGTACCCTCATGTTTGAAAATGTATGAAACCTTTTTCAACCTGGAAACGATGATGACAATTATCTCAAATAATTGTGCAATTTGTGAGCATCTCAAATCTCCAATAATTGCCCGTGTAGGCGATTGTGACACCAGCTGATCGTGTGACAAAAGAGGAGGAGAACAAAAGGAGACCAAATGGCACGACACAGGAACCAGCCTGGGTTCTTCTGAGCCAAGTGGCTGAGGACGACCCAGCATGGAACCCACACCCCTGTCTGTGAGATCTTCATTAATAACCTGCTTATCACCGGTGTGGGCGCACACACAGGCGCACGCACGCACGCACGCACGCACGCACGCACGCACGCACACACGTCATAACGATCTCGCCGCCTAATTGCCTGATTACCACCGATGCCAACTGCTGCTCTGACCTCTGACACTGCATGTGCGCGCGCGTGCATGTGTGTGTGTGTGGGGGGGGGGGGGGGGGTGTGTGTGTGTGTGTGTGTGTGTGTGTGTGTGTGTCTTATCAACATCCCACCTTCATTTAGTCACCACATAACGAGACAACAGTCTGAGAGCGGTCGATGACCTCCATGCTCCCAAGTGTACAAATGGAACCAAATGCTAAATGCTATATATCTCTGATCTTGTACGGTATCTGAAACCATCCAGAACTCTGAGGTCATCTGGGAAAGGTCTGCTTTCTGCCCCATAAAATAAATACATAAATAACCATGGGGATAAGCAGGATTTTGTTTCATGCACCTCATATCTGGAACAAATACCCAGAAAACTGCCACTCTTATTTATTTTAAAACACAACTAAAGAGCTTTCGCTGGCATTTTCATGTTTTCTTTCTCTTCTACACGGTACTATCTGCTAATTCTTATGTATTTAGTTTCATGCATCCTAGTGCCAATTAGGAATTGTGTTTCCAGCATGGAGGTTGTGGGTTCAAATCAAATACCTGTTGATTGTTGGGTGGGAGTATAGGTGGAAGACTCTACGTCCTCCCTGTGGTGGCTCCTCACTGGCAGGTGAGCCAGTAGGATACAACAGCAGAGAGAAATACATCTATTGTATACAAAAACTAACTAATAATCAAAATAACTAAAATATAATATGCTTTTAAATTTTTATCCCACAATTTCGTAACCCATTTTTTCACCACAGTGTCAATTATCCAATGTAATCCTGGGCTCTACACTCCCTCTGCCAACCTGGGGAGAGCAACGGACTGACATCATGCTTCCTTCAATGCAAGAGGAGTCCAAGCCGCTTCTTTTCACCTGACTTAGCACGTGGAAGGAACACGTTATTCCAACCAGTTCTTTTCCCCTCCATCAGCCAGGGGGACACAGTTTAGAGACCAGGATTACTGCATGTTTTTTGTGAGGGTACTACCTATCCTATCCTATCGGGACACGGGGATAACATGCAAACTCCACACAGAAAGGCCCTTTCACTATACCCTATAGGGACACGGGGATAACATGCAAACTCCACACAGAAAGGCCCTTTCACCAACCCTACCCTATAGAGCGTCGCAGTCCCGCCCCCTACCATGGACCAGGAAATGAATCTCAATGCATTTTTCCCATAGACATTTCAAAAAGTATTTATTTAAAGACGGTTACGCCGCGGACAAAGCCAACTCGAGTCGTGACAACTCATGACAACACAAACAATATTTTGGACCAAACAAATAATTACAAAGAAGAAAAACAACAAAAAAAGTGTTGTAACCTGCCGTTTTTTTCTTCTTTCTAATTATTTGTTCGGCCCAAAAAAATGTGTTTGTTGTCATGATTTGTCACGACTCGAGTTGGCTTTGTCCGCGGCGTAAACGTCTTTAAATAAATACTTTCTGAAATGTCTATGAGGAAAATGAACGGAGAATCATTTCCTGGTCCATGGTAGGGGGCGGGACTGCGACGCTCTATAGGGACACGGGGATAACATGCAAACTCCACACAGAAAGGCCCTTTCACCAACCCCACCAGTGCCCACGCGGAGGAGAGAACAAGCCCCCAGCGCCCACAGCGTCCCCAGCGGGAATCAAACCCATAGGACCTTCTAGCTGTGAGGTGAAAGCACTATACCGACCACTGTGCACCCTTTAAAATATAATATGGTATACGAATAAAATCGCCTGCCTTGCCTAGCTGCGTCTCTTACTCCAGGGCTCATCTTCAGAAGCCATCCAGTGAGACACATCAACCCACGTTGGTAGCGGTGACTGTAGCTGATTGCTCTCCACAGTGTCTAATTAACTGTCATTAGGAAAACAGATGTCGGAGTCCAGGGCCTGGAGCTGGATAATAGTAAACACTGTGGTGCTGTGTGTGTCTCTGCTACTACAGGAATAGTATTGTTGCTGTCAAGCAGAAACCTCTTGTCGCCATATTGTAACCTTTTTTTCATAAATGAATGCCCTACTAACCTGCTTGATCATCAGATGGTAGCGTGGCACTGGTGCAACCGACCCCAAACCCTAACCATAGCCGCACGCGGACGCCACGGGCTGAGTCTTAACCGTCCATGGGATGAGTCTTAACCGTCCATGGGATGAGTCTTAAACGTCCACGGGGTGAGTCTTAACCGCCCACGGGGTGAGTCTTAACCGTCCACGGACTGAGTCTTAACCGTCCACGGGCTGAGTCTTAACCGTCCACGGGCTGAGTCTTAACCGTCCATGGGATGAGTCTTAACCGTCCATGGGCTGAGTCTTAACCGTCCATGGGCTGAGTCTTAACAGTCCACGGGCTGAGTCTTAACCGTCCACGGGCTGAGTCTTAACCGTCCACGGACTGAGTCTTAACCGTCCATGGGATGAGTCTTAACCGTCCATGGGATGAGTCTTAACCGTCCACGGGCTGAGTCTTAACCGGGCAAGTCGTGGTCGGACTAACGGGATGTCGTACTAATGTGCAGTCCCCCATCAGACAACACTTCCAGCGTGAGGAGGACAACAGGCTGAAGCCTTCATTCAATGTACTTGTTGACGCTCCAAGCGGCTTGGAGAGCCCGAGCTTCGGCTCCTCCAAAAAGTAAATTACCAACTGGGACCAAACTATTTCTATATATATGCTGGAGGACCGAGTGTGGAGTGAGCAGAGAGTTGGGGTAATGCAATTTGACTACAGAGAGAGAGAGAGAGAGAGAGAGGCAGAGAGCTGAATCAGAGTCCATGCAGAGACAGATTAGGAGACTCCAGTAGCAGATCTGACAAAATATCAGTCAGACATCGGTGCTGTGAGCACTGATTTTTATGTGACCATCTCTGTGGCAAGATTTGAAAGTCATTAAAGGAATTTATTGGCCGGGAACATTTTATGAGAGTTTATGTTATATCCAACATTAGCTTTTATTCCAAGTGAATAAATAATAAAAAAAGCAGCAACTTTTTTTCCAACTCATTATCGACATCTCTGTGAGAATATGAAGTCCGCCAATATTACTACTTAGTGATTTCCACAGTAAAATGTACTTAGTCACAGGTCAGCATTATTACAAAATAAATGCAAACTAACAAACAATGACTTCAAATCATAATAGAATTACAGCATTCTCAATTATTATTATCCATGCACAAAACCTCTCTGCTTAAAAATGTGTCATTCTCAAAAGATTAGGTGCCAGGGACTCCCATGAGAGAATCTCTTAGTTTAGATTAGATTAAAGGTAGGGTAAATTATACGTTTTTTAGGGTTAAAAAGAAAAGTATTTTGTTAAATCCAGTTTAAACAGCTTAAACAGAAAATACATGTGCAAGTTGATCCTTGATACAGAAGAGGTTGAGGACCACTGTGACAAGAAAAGGTTCACAAAAACAGTGGGAAAAATAGCAGATCTACAAGCTCACAATGCGTCCTCACTTTTGCTGGGAACCCAGCAAAAACCCAGTCAATACCCCCCCACCCCCACCCCCCATTTCACATTTTTCACTATATGTAGTGGGGGGGTCCCTGCTTCATCTCTCCGTCAGCTACTGTAAGGTGACGTTGTACAATGCATTGTCTACATTTTTCAGCTAGCAGTATCGACACAAATTCCAGAGCAGTTCATACCGTTGCCACTGGATGGCAGTGTGACAGCTCCCTGCACTATAAATACTCACACCTTCACCTCAACAGTGTGACTGAGAGGCTTCCATGAAAAATGGGCTGTGAGAAAGCATTAAGATTCCACTGGCTGGGATACCATCTGAAGCTCCACAGTCTGTGCGTGTGCGTGCCATGCGTGCGTGTTTGTGTGTGTGTATGCGTGTATGAGGGAACACAGGTAGGTCGAGAAATATAGATTGTTTTTTGAGTGCGAAGATACTCTGTGTGTGTGTGTGTGTGTGTGTGTGTGTGTGTCTGTGCGTGTGTGTGTGTCTGTGTGTCTGTGTGTCTGTGTGTGTGTGTGTGTGTGTGTGTGTGTGTGTCTGTGAGTGTCTGTGTGTCTGTGTGTGTGTGTTTGTGTGTGTGTGTGTGTGTGTCTGTGTGTGTGAGTGTGTGTGTGTCTGTGTGTGTGTGTCAGAGATACCCACGAGTCTCAGATCTCGAGTCCGAGTCAAGTCTAGAGTCTTTGACCACGAGTCTGAGCAGAGTCTTGAGTCTCTTTAAATGATTGATTTATGCCTAAGGCTGAAATACAGTTGTGAATGCACAGAATGAATGTGAAGTGAACACACTCGATTTAAAACCATATTCAGACATATATGATACGCTTCAAAGTTCAAACCAACACTATCCGTGGTGAATGTGCCGTTCTATTTACGGTAGAGGAAATACGCCAGGGACCTGCAGAAAGTATTAGTAATGCAATCCTGTGTGTGTGTGTGTGTGTGTGTGTGTGTGTGTTTCTGTCAGGGTGAACCAATTAAAAGGCGGGAGATTGATGAACAGGGTCTGTTTGTCTGCGGCTGCTTCCTGCAGACAAACAGGAAATGAGATGGCTTTGTTTGAGCTTACGCTGCTGACACCAGCACCACCAGAGCCAAGACAAATCACCACCCTATCTACCTACCTACCTACCTAGTACCTACCTACCTACCTACCTAGTACCTACCTACCTACCTACCTACCTAGTACCTACCTACCTACCACCTACCTACCTACCTACAGTACCTAGTACCTACCTACCTAGTACCTACCTACCCACCCACCTACCTAGTACCTACCTACCTACCTACCTAGTACCTACCTACCTACCTACCTAGTACCTACCTACCTACCTACCTAGTACCTACCTACCCAGTACCTACCTACCTACCTACCTACCTAGTACCTACCTACCTACCCACCCACCTACCTAGTACCTACCTACCTACCTACCTAGTACCTACCTACCTACCTACCTAGTACCTACCTACCTACCTACCTAGTACCTACCTACCCAGTACCTACCTACCTACCTACCTACCTACCTACCTACCTATCTACCTATCTACCTACCTCGGAATGAGGATAAGATGCGTTACCATTAATATTTAACTATTATATTAAATAACTAAGTATGATTCAGGTACTGTATATACATCTAACCCTTACACCACTAAATACCCAAGACCAATCTGAATCTTTGCCAAATTGGAAGCCTCACCCTATACATATTTTATACCCATAAACTATGCCTTCCTCTTGTGACGACCAGGAGAATACTCAACGTCTCACGCACGCACGCACGCACGCACGCACGCACGCACGCACGCACGCACGCACGCACGCACGCACGCACGCACACCCCTCTACCACACAGGCCAAGACGTTTATATCCCTACAAGAGCCTATTATTGTGCAGTGAATGAAGGGAGGGGAAGGTAAACGCTACACTGAGCCAATGGAGCCACAATGGAGGTCTCTGCATCGCAGACACATAATGGGCTCCTAGAGGGCCCCAAATCACCGCTTTTGTGCCAATTGTACAATGGTAGAGAAGCAGGAGACTGAACTGTACACAGGCCAGTCAGTGTGTGTGTGTGTGTGTGTGTGTGTGTGTGTGTGTGTGTGTGTGTGTGTGTGTGTGTGTGTGTGTGTGTGTGTGTGTGACTGTGTGTGTGTGTGATTATACTCGTGAGGATCATGTTTAGGATTAGACAGAGGTTAGGATCAGGATTAGATAGGTTAGGTTTAGGTTTGGAATTAGACTTAAAAATAATTGTCATACACCAATCTATACAATAAGCTCTACCTGGACACACCATAAGCTTATAGATCAGGTCCCAGCTTTGGGGATATGTTTAAAAATAGCAATATGTGTTAAAAATGGCATTGATAGAATTGCTGTCCAAACATGTCGATGTCAAGCGGCGTGATCACATACTAAGTCAATGCAAAGACGAGACTTCGCGAGACCAGGTGTGTCGCAAACGAGGCGGCGAGAACGAAGCAAACAGTCGCCTGGTATCTTCGCCGGAGTCCCTAGGATCTACTTTTGCTGCTCATAAATGATATAGTAGCAGGAATTATGTTCGGTTCAACTATATTTTCTAGCTCGGCTCTAGGTGTTTCGAGGTACAAAATGGAACGAGCTGGTCCATTTGGTTACACTCCCAAAGTTAAATGAGTGTGTACTTTTTATAGCTGTATCTGTTATATATCAATAATGAATAATACAATGCACCACTCGAGGGAGGGGGAAGAGAGCTTACAGATCTCGAACGAGCAAAGGGACTTATTTATTTATATTTGTATTCTTTTTTACCAACGCTGATCTGCGTGGCTAAAGTGAAGCGATTGAAGCGACTGGAAACAAACATATCTTCAGGTTTGAACGCACCTTTAGAGTTACGCCTATTTTTATGCTTAGTTGCGCACCTAGGCAACATAGGCAATCTTCAAGTTGGGTTACGACGCGTTTTTAAGCTTGTACATCGACGATTTTCAGTGGGCAAAAAAGTATACCGTAACTCAGGCTTCTGGGTTAAAAATGACATTTATAAAATTACCATACTAAATGTGGATGTCCTCACAAGTATAGTAGTAGCTTACCAGTGTGTGTGTGTGTATGCACGTGTGTGTGCGTGAGAGTGTGTGTGTGTGTGTGTGTGTGTGTGTGTGTCTCCAAATGGACTCCATCAAAGCCCAGCTGAAGGCGTGTATGGAACTATGCCCTCTGGGTGGCTCTTTAATGACAGATGCCAATTGCTCACTTAGAAGTGATCAAGCCCCCCCCCCCCTCCCTCCCTCACCAACCGCCTGTATAACAAACACACAATCAAGACAATTCCCTGTGCAGGGCAGGTGGTGCCGTCTAAATGTGCCTCCTGTCTGCACTCTGAGGCGAGTGCAGCAAGTGTTATTCATCATTTGCGTTATTAAAGTGGTTTTCATAAAGCAGACACACATCTTAAGTGGCCTCCTGCAGGTGCTGTTTACATGGGGGTGTGTGGGGTGCTTTATTACAGTCAGCAAGGGCCTAGTGAAATAACACAGACACAGTGTTGTAGTCACTGCCTGCTTTATCTGAGATGTGTTGGGAAACACATTTTCTATATATTTTAAAAAATCGATTGACCGCCTATTTTATACCTTGCAAAAGAAGCTAAAACAGATGCCGATCATCACTGCTCACAGCGTAATGAGTGCTGCCAAGTCATGTGCAGTGACCTTGTAGATCAGCTATTTTCCTGCATGTCTTCTGTTCAGCGGTGGTTGCGAGGAATAGCGTGTTCCTCCACATGCGTTACGTCAATCTGGTGAGACTCTTCACTGTCAGGTGAAAACAAGTGGCTGGCAACTCCATGTGTATGAGAAGAGACGCACGCATGTCTACAGTCTCCCTAATAAAGCAACCAGTATGGGACAGCAGTGAGAAGGGACTGCGACACACAAGACAAATAGGAATGGACACCACAACAGAAAGGGGAGCAAAGCGGGGATAGAAAAACATAAAATAAATCTACTCATTTAATTGGTGGAGCTCTTTGGGGGTAGTGCACAGCTTGGGAGAAAGCTGCGCTGCAGGCTATATTAACACATTTTGTGCCCAAAACGTCTGTGGACGTCCTGGGTATTACCGCACGTGCATAGCCCAAGACGTCTGTGGACGTCTTTGAAAAAAAAAAAATATATATATATATTTTTTATATATATATTTTTTTTATTAAAAAAAATCTGAAAAATCAAAACACTTTTTATTTTAACACGTGGTGCCAAAGTTTGTTTTTTCGCCATTGAGGATACATTTGGCGTGTTCCTCCACATGCGTTACGTCAATCTGGTGAAACTCTTCACTGTCAGGTGAAAACAAGTGGCTGGCAACTCCATGTGTATGAGAAGAGACGCGCGCATGTCTACAGTCTCCCTAATAAAGCAACCAGTATGGGACAGCAGTGAGAAGGGACTGCGACACACAAGACAAATAGGAATGGACACCACAACAGAAAGGGGAGCAACGCGGGGATAGAAAAACATAACATAGATCTACTCATTTAATTGGTGGAGCTCTTTGGGGGCAGTGCACAGCTTGGGAGAAAGCTGCGCTGAGAGGCGCTAAGGGCAAATCATCCGACCACTTGCCTGGGTGTCTCGAAACCATTAGGTTCAACTTGTTATGTAAATATAGTTATAGACTATATAGTATATTTTAGCTTTTACGTTACAGTATTACAAATCGATGTTAACCACTTATTGTCTGTGTCCGTTCCCTGCCAAGGTCTTCAGCCGCTTATCTTATTTTGAAGACCATTAACTGTAACTGCGACCAGCGACACTTTAGTTATGAGCCGCGAATAAAGCTTGTTTTGATCAAAAACGAAATCTGGGAAAATAATCAGAGATTAAATGGATTTAAAAAATCAAGTGGACAGAGGGAAACTTTTTCACTGCCGGAACATTTCCTGTTCATCGATCTCCTAGCAACGGAGAGCTATTGAGACGGTAGTGAATATGTCAATCTTATATAATTCAATAAAAACCTAAGAACTCGTCCAATTTGTTCTTGGCAGTCTGGGCCATTTGGCCAAAACTCATTTAGCTCGTTCTTGACAGTCATTGAGTTAAGCACTATTGCTTGATGATTGATGAGAAGTGATGAAGTGCCAATCTACAAGCTCTTAAATATGTTTTAAACATTTGCCTATAATGACATGCCCCAAAGAAGGTTGAAAAGTAATTAACTTTGACTAAAACACTCTCCAGCTATAGATGCAGCCCCACGCACACGTGTGTGTCACACTTCTGAATCAAGAGTTCAAGGAGATGTTTTGCAGCGCCTCTGTTGGGTGACACAGCATCAGACCTCCCCTCCCGGGAGGGAGGAGGAAGAGGTGTGAAGGCACTTCTCAGTCTGTCAGAGGACTGAGAGAAAACACTTAACCACACACACACACAGTCACACGCGCACACACACACACACACACACACACACACACACACACACACACACACACACACACACACACACACACACACACACACACACACACACACACACACACACACACACACACACACACACACACACACACACACACACACACACACACACACACACACACACACACACACACACACACACACACACACACACACACACACACACACACACACACACACACACACACACACACAGGGGCTGCCTGGCGGCACGCAGTCAAAGATGGACACCGGGAGTATATATTTTTTTAGGCCCCAAAGGGAGATGGAAGGGAGAGTGGTTTGGAAGAAAAAGAGGCAAAGTGGAGGTCAATAATATAAGAGATAGGGGGGGGGGGGGGAGGAAGAAGTGAAGCGACTGATGTGAGGAAGGACAAATTACTTTGGTATATTTATAGGTGGCAGTGGCCAGAGGTAAATGTCTGTGTTGTGAGTGTCACTAAAACACACACTTGTCGGGCACACGGGTGGCGCAGTGGTAAAGTAGCTGCAGTAGGTTGTTGGTTCTAATCCACCGGTGGGCAGGCACGTTACCACTGTGCCACCCGAGTACCAGAATATAACCGACCACACAAAGGTCTTCTTCAGGGAGTCCAATCAATCCCTGTCAAAGACAGTCTGGCTGAAACATTTCTTTAAAATCGTGCTGCAGTGTGGCCCTCTTTCTTTAAGTAAAGCCTTATACAATGTTGCCTTGTGCCATCTCACATTGTTTCATATTGTGTTGTTGGGGTGCATTGGTTTTTCTACTGTAATAAAGGCGAGCCCTGGCTCACCTATAACTCCCCAAAAACAAACTGAAATTGATTCATTTCATATCATATTCTCCCTCACACTTCATCTTCCCTTAAATCCCCTTTCAAACGTTTTCAACCCTAACCCATCTCTCTCCTCTCCTCAGCTGCAACCCTCATGTTATCTCCCTCCCCTGCCTCCCCCCTCTCCCTCCCTCCCTCCCCTCCTCACTCTCTCTTTCCATTCCTGTTATCTCTGTCCGTTGCTTCATTCCAGGACAGCCGTGTCTGTCTGTCTCCCCCCGGCCTCGGCTTCCATTAAGACCTCTATGTTCCCATCCTGAACAAGCAGCTAGTAAATTGAAACGCTTCTGGAGGAGCGCCCAGTGACGCCTGATTGAAATCTCTAGAAGAAAATATAAACGACTGCACACACACCTACCATACGGCGATGAGGATGCGTGTGATACAGTGAGGAGGTCTATGACACGTTGAAACCCCTTCAACCTCCGCAGCATTCATATTCTTGGAGGGGAAAATACAGTATTCCCCACGGCGTGCAAAATAATACTCGGTACTAGGGATACAGAGGTTCTCCGCACCCTCACATTGTGCACCAATCAAGACATCAGTCAATCAATAAAGCATAAGCATGCAAACAAAACCTGCAAGTATGAACACACACACACACACACACACACACACACACACCCACACACACACACACACACACACGGACGCACGGTCGCGCACACACACATTTTAACAATGCATTCATGTCCACATAAAGGAGTGCATACGAGGACACAAATATTACAGGTACAGTTAAGGTTATATTCACAAAATAATGACCAATTATAGCAGAGACAGCACAGTATACCTTGGCAGCCCTTTGGGCATCCCAGGTTGTTGAAACCCACAAACAACCAGTCTGTGGGAATAATGTCCTATAGGCTGCCAAATAAGCACGTGCACACGCACGCACGCACGCGCACACACACACACACACAACTTGCAGGCCTTTCTGTATACATTACTGTCTTGGGGTAATATGATGTTAGGGGTTAAATTATTCATTGATCTTTTCAGAGCCTGTCCAAGCCCGCTTCTTGTAGAGCTGTGATGTGTGTGTGTGTGTGTGTATGTGTGTGTGTGTGTGCGTGTGTGTGTGTGTGTGTGTGTCCACCTGAAGGGGCTCTCGGGGGACAGGGACAACCTTGAGCCAGCACGGTGCACAGTGACCTTTTAGTGCACGCTGCTGCTTCACTTCTGAAGTGACAGAAAATGTTTGTGGTTCATGTAAATGAACATATGGGACATCACAACTGAGTGGCACTTTATACTGTATATATACAGTATATCACAGTCAACAAAGGGTGACGGGGGGAGGAGGGGAGATGGGGAGGGGAGGGGAGGGGAGGAGAGATGAGGAGAGGAGGGGAGGGGAGGGGAGGAGAAAAGAGAAGAGGAGAGGTAAGGAGGGGAGAGCCCCCTCCGGGCGCGCACTTCATGTGAACAACTTGGCGCTAAATGACTCCTAAACGACCTGATTCTGAGTCAGGGTCTCGTAAGTCTATTGAGAGTCGAAGGGGAAACATTTTCAAGAAAAAAAGAGAATGGAAAGGAAAATAAGCCAATGAGCCCGCCTCCAGGGCGGGGCTACTGTACTACATATCGTCTCTGTCGGGTAGAAACCTCAATTGTCCAAAACTGCCATCATTTCACTCACTTTTGCCTTCAATGTTTGTGTTTACGTAATGCTAACACTCAAAGCTGGCCATTCATTTTCAATGGCATTCATATTTGTGTTGGGACAAACACGCAAAACTGGCCATTCATTGTCAATGGCATTCAATGTTTGTGTTGGGACAATGTTTGTGTTTACGCACACCCTCAAAGCTGGACATAGCAGGGGCTAGCGCCCCTCAAAACATGTCAAAAGTATAGCATATCTACAACAGTGGGATCCGCTACTGTTGATGCTCTTGTGTGACGCCGTAGTATGGTCAGAGTAGGGCGTGTGTATGTATATACTGTATATATACTGTATATACTGTATATATACTGTATATATATATATATATCAAACGCTGACCTCCTAGTCTCAGGGCGGACACTCTAACCGCGAGGCCACTGAGCTGGTTAGTGCTGAGAAGTACTACAAGTGCAAAGTAAGAGCTGGAGAATATAGGTCGACGACCCTCATCTGATTGAAAGGTCACAGGGTTGGAGAGCCATCTCAAACTGCTGAGCTGCCAGAGGATGGAGTGCTATACAGTCAGCAAGCAGGGTGTGTGTTAAAGAGAAGAAGCTCATACTCTCAAGGCTCTTGTCAAATGAAAGGTCACGGAAATAAATTCATATTTATGAGGCGGTGATCACACTCACTTCTTAAAACGCAAGACTGTGCTTGCCTGAGAAAGATCATTTTACTGCATCTTGCATTTAGATCAAGACGAGGCCGCTAGGAAAGGTTGATGATGTTTTGACATTTCCAGATAAGAAGGCGGCGGCTTAAGACTCGCTATCAGGAACACATACTGTAAATAAATATCTAAAATCACTATTCAGGAGGAGGCCAATTGTTGCTGGAAGGCAGAGAACTCTTATAGTCTACTTGCCAGCCCATAGAGCCCATTGTGAACTTGGACATGTTGAGTACACCAAGGTTTTATGTTAGAAATGTTGAGTATGGGTCCCCCGCATTTAGAAACTGCCGGATGCTAACTTGCATATGTTGAGCAATTTTCATAATTGGCTTAATATGTGACCATACCATTAACAACCTATAGAAGGCAAAATATTCAAAATGTCATCATGCTTTATGTAGCATGTGACGTGTCAAACTAGGGGGTTTTCATGATGCTGAATCCATTCCAAGCATTAGTTTTGCCAAAAAACACTCATTGGGCTAAAAACGGCCATTGCCGTCATCACAAATGTGATGATGTCAGCAGAATTGTCCATTTTTAGCCCAATGAGTGCTTTGGAGCAACTAATGGATGGATAATGGATTGAGCATCATGAAAACCCCCTAGTTTGACACGTCCATAAAGCATGATGAAATTTTGAATATTTTGCCAAGTTCTAAAGGTTGTTAATGGTATGGTCACATATTATGCCAATTATGAAAATTGCTCAACTTATGCAAGTTAGCATCTGGCAGTTTCTACATGCTGGGGACCCATACTCAACATTTCTAACATAAAACGTTGGTGTACTCAACATGTCCGGGTTCACATTCTGGCAAGAGGACTATTATGTCAGTATTTTAATGAGTTTGATTTTCGTACCCCCCGTAATTAAAGCCTCACTATGCCACTGTTTAAGTAATTGCGTCCAATCAGTATGGTAGAGTATGATATGTTAATATGATGTATTACATGGCTTGGTTGAATGCTTGATTCTTTCTGATTGGTCAATCACTGAATTCAGCGGTGTTATTTCTTCTTGATAACACACCTCTCCACTCTATAACAGACCGCTGCCAAATCAAACCCTCTGAGCACCTGCTGGGCCCTGCTGATTTACTGATGTTTCCAACATGACAGCCACACACGCACGCACGCACGCACGCACGCACGCACGCACGCACGCACGCACGCACGCACGCACGCACGCACGCACAAAGCTAACATTGCTCTCAAAAAATGTTTTTGAAAACATTTGAGTGAGAAATAGACAAAGCAGTACCCGGAAATGGATTCTATTTGATCAACTCACTTCCTTGTTTTCCGACAGTGCTCCAGCCCTGCAGCTGGGCAGACGTAGCCAATGCAACACTTTTTTGTGTGTGTTTTGGGTCAATTTATAAATTTATGTTAGGTAGCCATGTAATAAGCGGGATAATATCTGGCTAGGTGGTCATTGTCGGGATATAATTCACCTTCGGGGTGATTAACCACCTCAGCTTCACCTCGGTGGTTAAACTCCCTCAGTGAACAATGACCACCTAGCCAGATATTAGCCAGATATTAACCCTTACATAATTTACACAATCTGTATGGTAGAGTATGTTAATACAATACAATACACAATCTGTATGGTAGAGTATGTTAATACAATACAACACACAATCTGTATGGTAGAGTATGTTAATACAATACAATACACAATCTGTATGGTAGAGTATGTTAATACAATACAATACACAATCTGTATGGTAGAGTATGTTAATACAATACAACACACAATCTGTATGGTAGAGTATGTTAATACAATACAACACACAATCTGTATGGTAGAGTATGTTAATACAATACAACACACAATCTGTATGGTAGAGTATGTTAATACAATACAACACACAATCTGTATGGTAGAGTATGTTAATACAATACAACACACAATCTGTATGGTAGAGTATGTTAATACAATACAATACACAATCTGTATGGTAGAGTATGTTAATACAATACACAATCTGTATGGTAGAGTATGTTAATACAATACAATACACAATATGTATGGTAGAGTATGTTAATACAATACAATACACAATCTGTATGGTAGAGTATCTATTATACATTTGAAAAGGTGTCCCCAAAGCCCGAACCACGAAAAGAAAGTCACCAGCTACTACGTCACTGACACGCTGCAACACGCTGCAACACACACTGCAACAACACACTAACACGTCACACACTTACCCTCCGCGTCGTTCGTTCCCTATCTCCTAATGTCGCGCCGCTCGGCCACACTCCACACCACCCGCGTAAAAATTGTCATCGCACTGCCACTAAAGCCGGCTCCCGTCCACACTCGCACACAATATCAATATAAATAATAAACACAAACACGCCACAAGCACCGACACCCCCGCCTAATTTGTTGCCACGTCTATGAAAACAAGCCCAGAACAAATGCCATTCAACACGCTACTTACAACTCGCTTACAATTCGCAGACCTGGCAACACTGCATCCCCTGATTCCACTCTTTTCATTGGCTGCGCCGCCAACATTGTCCAACATTGTTGCCACGTCTATGTAAACAAGGCCGCAAACCCTGACTTCCTACAGCTACAGCCTATACTTTCACACACTACCACTCGCTTACAATACGTGGACCTGGCAACACTACATCACCCCTTCCCAATGGCTCAAAACCCCACCACGTGACCCACGTGTGTTTCGTGTTACCTTTCACACTTCCGGAAACACTACCGGAAGTTACACGGTACACACACACACACACGCACACACGCACACACGTGCGCGCGCGCACACACACACACACACACACACACACACACACAGTGTACAGCCTGCCGGAAACCAAAAGTAGAAGAAGAAGACGAACAACAACACAGGTTCTACACTGATTCTAACTTGGATGGAGAGCGCCGCGATTACATACACAGTTACAATCATGCAAACACGACCGCGTCGACACCTGGCGTGGTACAATCGGGACGAACCGAGGCGCATATATGATAACAACAACAACACTACACGCACACGCTGCAACAACGCGCAGCAACACAAAACGTAAGTCACGTATGTAACTATGGTTCTATGAATCCTGGATGACTGCTTAACACTGGATGATTGGCGTCCAGTGTTAAGCACTGCCTCTGGCAGTCAGTAAGGATGAAATAGAACAGCTGTGTACAACGCAGTGTCACTGCAGACACGTGTGTGTGTGTGTGTGTGTGTGTGCGTGCGTGCGTGCGTGCGCGGGGGGGGGGATTTCGGATCGCCTCGCGATGCAGCTGAAATGGCACGCACACACACACACACGCCACAAAACGCTAATAATAATAATACAAAATTAGAACACTACACTAATCATAACAACAGTACAGAACAGTACAGTACACATGAGTACAGTACAGAAAGAAAGCTCACATCGAAATATTAATCCATGTAATAATAATAAAAAATAATAACACAACACTAATAACTATAATATCAACAGTACAGAGAACAGTACAGTACAGTACATCAGAATATTAATCCATGTAATAATAATAATAACAATAAATAAGAACACAACACTAATAACAGTACAGAGAACAGTACAGTACACATGAGTACAGTACAGTATACTGTTCCTGCGCCTTGCCATGCTCTCTTTCAATCATAATAATAATAATACATAACAACACTACACTAATAACAACAATAATATCAACAATACAGCGAACACTACAGTACACATGAGTACAGTACAGTACAGAAAGAAAGCTCACATCAGAATATTAATCCATGTAATAATAATCATAATAATAAATAACACAACACTACTAACTATAATATCAACAGTACAGAGAACAGTACAGTACCGTACATCAGAATATTAATCCATGTAATAATAATAATAATAAAAAATAACACTAATACAACAGTACAGAGAACAGTACAGTACACATGAGTACAGTACAGTACAAAGACTTACAGTACAGTACAGTACAGTATACTGTTCCTGCGCCTTCCTCACTTTCATACGCACATACACAAAACCAAACAGGGCCACTCAGCCAGCTTGGCAACTTTGCACTTTCCAAGCAAATGCATAAATGAAAACATCATGGGTTGCCATTGCCTTCTTCCCATTTGCGACGCATCGCGTTAGGATGAGCGGGCCGAAGGCCCGCGAAATTCTAGTGTTAATACAATACACAATCTGTATGGTAGAGTATGTTAATACAATACAATACACAATCTGTATGGTAGAGTATGTTAATACAATACAATACAAAAACAAAAACGTACAGTAGCAGATCGACAAGCTCGAAACGAGTCGCCTGGCGCCAAATTTCGACCTTGCGGACCTTGCGGTGGCTCAGGGGTAGAGTGCCTGGATGGTAACCGTAAGGTTGCCAGTTCGAACCCGGGCTCCCCCAGAGTTACTGTCAAAGTGTCCTTGAGCAAGACACTGAACCCCTAATTGCTCCCGATGTGCTATAGTTGGTGCCTTGCATGGTTTCCGCTGCCATCGGTGTATGAATGTGTGTGTGAATGGGTGAATGTAATGCACAATCTCTGTAAAGCGCCTTGGATAAAGGCGCTATATAAATGCACCATTTACCATTTACCAATACACAATCTGTATGGTAGAGCATGTTAATACAATACAATACACAATCTGTATGGTAGAGTATCAATACAACATAACTTAATACAATTGGGGTGGTTGTATTTTGTCTCTCTGCTCTTCTATTGAGACATTTAGATAGATTGTGTCAAAGGTCTCACCTAGACACAGGATGTGACATCATGGATTTTTTATCTGATGGTCAAGATTAAATGTAGCCCTTGAGCAAGTAGGCACTACTAGGCAGGCTTTATTAGCTCAATAGGGAAAAACATTAAACACAAAGAGTTCAAATCCAGCTAGAAGAGTAAAGTTACATTTAATTGGGCTAATCAATTAATTAAAACTAAATTGTTTTCCCCATAGAGTATTTTATTTTTCAATTAGTTGAATGATGCAAAAAGCAATAGAATAATCCGTAAGAAAATAATGGATAGTTTTAACTGTTAACTGTGAGCTTGGGAACAGGAAGTAACTGGAGGGAGAAAAGAAGGGCCTCATTCTTGTCCTACTAAGTTAAACTCATTACATCACCCACCTCTAGCAATGGATACCATGATGACACAATGTCAGTCTGGACCAATGGATACCATGACATAATGTCAGTCTGGACCAATGGATACCATGACACAATGTCAGGCTGGACCAATGGATACCATGATGACACAATGTCAGGCTGGACCAATGGATACCATGACACAATGTCAGGCTGGACCAATGGATACCATGATGACACAATGTCAGGCTGGACCAATGGATACCATGATGACACAACGTCAGGCTGGACCAATGGATACCATGATGACACAATGTCAGGCTGGACCAATGGATACCATGATGACACAATGTCAGTCTGGACCAATGGATACCATGATGACACAATGTCAGTCTGGACCAATGGATACCATGATGACACAATGTCAGTCTGGACCAATGGATACCATGATGACACAATGTCAGTCTGGACCAATGGATACCATGATGACACAATGTCAGGCTGGACCAATGGATACCATGACACAATGTCAGGCTGGACCAATGGATACCATGATGACACAATGTCAGGCTGGACCAATGGATACCATGATGACACAATGTCAGGCTGGACCAATGGATACCATGATGACACAATGTCAGGCTGGACCAATGGATACCATGATGACACAATGTCAGGCTGGACCAATGGATACCATGATGACACAATGTCAGGCTGGACCAATGGATACCATGATGACACAATGTCAGGCTGGACCAATGGATACCATGATGACACAATGTCAGGCTGGACCAATGGATACCATGATGACACAATGTCAGGCTGGACCAATGGATACCATGATGACACAATGTCAGGCTGGACCAATGGATACCATGATGACACAATGTCAGGCTGGACCAATGGATACCATGATGACACAATGTCAGGCTGGACCAATGGATACCATGACACAATGTCAGGCTGGACCAATGGATACCATGACACAATGTCAGGCTGGACCAATGGATACCATGATGACACAATGTCAGTCTGGACCAATGGATACCATGATGACACAATGTCAGTCTGGACCAATGGATACCATGATGACACAATGTCAGTCTGGACCAATGGATACCATGATGACACAATGTCAGTCTGGACCAATGGATACCATGATGACACAATGTCAGTCTGGACCAATAGATACCATGATGACACAATGTCAGGCTGGACCAATGGATACCATGATGACACAATGTCAGTCTGGACCAATGGATACCATGAGACAATGTCAGTCTGGACCAATGGATACCATGACAAAATGTCAGTCTGGACCAATGGATACCATGACAAAATGTCAGTCTGGACCAATGGATACCATGACAAAATGTCAGTCTGGACCAATGGATACCATGACACAATGTCAGTCTGGACCAATGGATACCATGATGACACAATGTCAGTCTGGACCAATGGATACCATGAGACAATGTCAGTCTGGACCAATGGATACCATGACAAAATGTCAGTCTGGACCAATGGATACCATGACAACATGTCAGTCTGGACCAATGGATACCATGACACAATGTCAGGCTGGACCAATGGATACCATGATGACACAATGTCAGTCTGGACCAATGGATACCATGACACAATGTCAGGCTGGACCAATGGATACCATGACACAATGTCAGGCTGGACCAATGGATACCATGATGACACAATGTCAGGCTGGACCAGGGAGGGTGGTGGGTGGGAGAGGGAGAGAGAGATTGATAGAAACGAAGAGGCGGATAGAAGCTTGGTGTGTGTGTGTGTGTGTGTGTGTGGGGTTCGAGAAGGGAAAAATAGGATGAAGTCCATCATGCTTGATGTCGGTGTCTCACCCAGGCAGCCGATGCTGGTGGAGCATACAATGATAATAACACAATAAAATAAAATGTGTCTGTATGTGTTTGTGTGCGCGTGCGTGTGTGTGAGTATGTGCGCGCACGTGTGTGTGTGTGTGAGAAATGACATTAGCGGCACGTCAGGTTGTAATGTGATTTCTACCAAGTGTGAATATGAGATTTCTAATGGATTTGAGCACATTAGCCCGTTAAAACCGAGACAGTGTCATTTAGATTTCATAGCGTTTTCTTTTCAAAAATAGCAGACGTACAAGCTCACAGCGCGTCACTTT
>NC_136804.1:13622284-13644784 GCF_951216825.1 Electrona antarctica
ATAAGCGCAGCCACAATCTATCAGTGGTGGTAAAGTACATTTACTTAACCCATTTTGGACTGAGGCCAATGTTCTCTGAAAAACGTACCCATATTTGGATATAGCAGCATCAAAAAAAATATTTTTTTGAATACTGTACATACTGTACTGTACAGAACCCCCAAGAAGGATTAAGTACTGTACTTAAAGGTATATTCAGTGATTTGACTTAATCTAAATATCACTTATTTTTTCTTTTTTTCTGGATAATCCTCCCTACTATAGAGTGTGCTGACCATATAAGGAGTTCCTCCCTGTCCCCAGTGAGCCCCTGGGGTCAAAAAACCCTAGTTTCAGTTTTGGTGGCGGGTGGCAAAGCCTTCATCCAATCAGGATGAGAGGGGCCTTCCTCCAATCATGATCGAGTGGGGGCGGGCCTTGGTGCACATGCTGTTGGCCTGTTGCACTTCCCCCCACTGTAGAGCGTGCATGTGCACATTTTGTTACCGGGGCGGACTGGGTGGTTTTCCAAATCACTCAAATCACTGAATGCTCCTTTAAGTACAATGTTGAAGTATTTGTACTTGAGTATTTACAATACTTCTACTCCACTATGTCTCAGAGGCAAATGATGTACTTCTTTTACACTACTAATTTAGTTACTTTTTAGATTTTGATTGAAGAAAAAAAAGTGCATTAACCACTTCAGCCCTATATACATTCTTGGCCATTTGAAAATAGCAGATCTACAAGTTCACAATGTGACGCGATGTGACGCATTGTGAGCTTGTAGATTTACTATTTTTGCAGTTTGTGTTTTTATTTCTTTATTGCACAGCTGCTCCCTTCGTTAACTTGTATTCTTTAGTATTGTTCTAATTGAACTTTTAATCGGTTTAATTAATGACCTTTTCCATTAAGGATTAAAAATAAGCCAGTGGCTTCTTCCTTTCCCTGCACAGTATTTTGTTTCATTGATATTATGTATTGTCCATTTTTTTCTAACTATGTGCTAATACATAAACTAAACTAATTTCAAAAGATTTGTATACATTTTAAAACTTGAAATTCTACACAATGAGTTTTACTTTTGGTAGTTTAAGTACAATTTGAAGCCAATACTTTTGTCAATTTTGAATTCAAGAGTTTCACCTAATGGAGTATTTCTACATTATAGTATTGATACTTTTACTTAAGTAAAACATTTGAGTACTTTTTCCACCACTGCAACCTATTCTGCTCTCATGTACCCGTTTGTCCACAGGTCCTGTCATGTACCCGTTTGTCCACAGGTCCTGTCATGTACCCGTTTGTCCACAGGTCCTGTCATGTACCCGTTTGTCCACAGGTCCTGTCATGTACCCGTTTGTCCACAGGTCCTGTCATGTACCCGTTTGTCCACAGGTCCCGTCATGTACCCGTTTGTCCACAGGTCCCGTCATGTACCCGTTTGTCCACAGGTCCCGTCATGTACCCGTTTGTCCACAGGTCCTGTCATGTACCCGTTTGTCCACAGGTCCCGTCATGTACCCGTTTGTCCACAGGTCCTGTCATGTACCCGTTTGTCCACAGGTCCTGTCATGTACCCGTTTGTCCACAGGTCCTGTCATGTACCCGTTTGTCCACAGGTCCTGTCATGTACCCGTTTGTCCACAGGTCCTGTCATGTACCCGTTTGTCCACAGGTCCTGTCATGTACCCGTTTGTCCACAGGTCCTGTCATGTACCCGTTTGTCCACAGGTCCTGTCATGTACCCGTTTGTCCACAGGTCCTGTCATGTACCCGTTTGTCCACAGGTCCTGTCATGTACCCGTTTGTCCACAGGTCCTGTCATGTACCCGTTTGTCCACAGGTCCTGTCATGTACCCGTTTGTCCACAGGTCCTGTCATGTACCCGTTTGTCCACAGGTCCTGTCATGTACCCGTTTGTCCACAGGTCCTGTCATGTACCCGTTTGTCCACAGGTCCTGTCATGTACCCGTTTGTCAACAGGTCCTGTCATGTACCCGTTTGTCCACAGGTCCTGTCATGTACCCATTTGTCCACAGGTCCTGTCATGTACCCGTTTGTCCACAGGTCCTGTCATGTACCCGTTTGTCCACAGGTCCTGTCATGTACCCGTTTGTCCACAGGTCCTGTCATGTACCCGTTTGTCCACAGGTCCTGTCATGTACCCGTTTGTCCACAGGTCCTGTCATGTACCCGTTTGTCCACAGGTCCTGTCATGTACCCGTTTGTCCACAGGTCCTGTCATGTACCCGTTTGTCCACAGGTCCTGTCATGTACCCGTTTGTCCACAGGTCCTGTCATGTACCCGTTTGTCCACAGGTCCTGTCATGTACCCGTTTGTCCACAGGTCCTGTCATGTACCCGTTTGTCCACAGGTCCTGTCATGTACCCGTTTGTCCACAGGTCCTGTCATGTACCCGTTTGTCCACAGGTCCTGTCATGTACCCGTTTGTCCACAGGTCCTGTCATGTACCCGTTTGTCCACAGGTCCTGTCATGTACCCGTTTGTCAACAGGTCCTGTCATGTACCCGTTTGTCCACAGGTCCTGTCATGTACCCGTTTGTCCACAGGTCCTGTCATGTACCCGTTTGTCCACAGGTCCTGTCATGTACCCGTTTGTCCACAGGTCCTGTCATGTACCCGTTTGTCCACAGGTCCTGTCATGTACCCGTTTGTCCACAGGTCCTGTCATGTACCCGTTTGTCCACAGGTCCTGTCATGTACCCGTTTGTCCACAGGTCCTGTCATGTACCCGTTTGTCCACAGGTCCTGTCATGTACCCGTTTGTCCACAGGTCCTGTCATGTACCCGTTTGTCCACAGGTCCTGTCATGTACCCGTTTGTCCACAGGTCCTGTCATGTACCCGTTTGTCCACAGGTCCTGTCATGTACCCGTTTGTCCACAGGTCCTGTCATGTACCCGTTTGTCCACAGGTCCTGTCATGTACCCGTTTGTCCACAGGTCCTGTCATGTACCCGTTTGTCCACAGGTCCTGTCATGTACCCGTTTGTCCACAGGTCCTGTCATGTACCCGTTTGTCCACAGGTCCTGTCATGTACCCGTTTGTCCACAGGTCCTGTCATGTACCCCTTTGTCCACAGGTCCTGTCATGTACCCGTTTGTCCACAGGTCCTGTCATGTACCCGTTTGTCCACAGGTCCTGTCATGTACCCGTTTGTCCACAGGTCCTGTCATGTACCCGTTTGTCCACAGGTCCTGTCATGTACCCGTTTGTCCACAGGTCCTGTCATGTACCCGTTTGTCCACAGGTCCTGTCATGTACCCGTTTGTCCACAGGTCCTGTCATGTACCCGTTTGTCCACAGGTCCTGTCATGTACCCGTTTGTCCACAGGTCCTGTCATGTACCCGTTTGTCCACAGGTCCTGTCATGTACCCGTTTGTCCACAGGTCCTGTCATGTACCCGTTTGTCCACAGGTCCTGTCATGTACCCGTTTGTCCACAGGTCCTGTCATGTACCCGTTTGTCCACAGGTCCTGTCATGTACCCGTTTGTCCACAGGTCCTGTCATGTACCCGTTTGTCCACAGGTCCTGTCATGTACCCGTTTGTCCACAGGTCCTGTCATGTACCCGTTTGTCCACAGGTCCTGTCATGTACCCGTTTGTCCACAGGTCCTGCAAAATCTTCCAACACAAAGATGCGTGACTGCAGCAACCTTGACATGAGTGTTCAGAACACTGTGTTCTCAACCCGTGGTGGCCCACAGGTCCTGTCAACCAAAGGACGAGCAAGCTGTCTTCACACAGAGCGACGTTTAATGCAGATAGAATATTTTGCACACTTTGCCCTCACCGTCCCTTGAATTGGTGGTTCTCAAACTTTTTTCGTATGAAGGACCCAATAAATTGATACAGTTGGGTGCCACCGATATTGTCCCTTATCATTTGACCCATTTAGGCCTGACCTCAAAATTTAAAAAAATCCTTCTAAATCCTCCAGTTTTCTGAAATAAATATTTTCATGATTTTTCAAAAATAGCAGACCTACAAGCTCGTAGCGCGCCACTCGGTGGCGCGCTATGAGCTTGTAGATCTGCTATTTTTCAATAGCTAAATTATAACAATGTTTAAAACACCAAAAAGGGTTCCCGCCCAAAATGGGTTAACTGTCCTTTTGCGCAGATCACGCAAACCTCAGCAAAAAGAAAAGGACAATATCGATGGCCTCCAACTGTATTTGGCTGCAGTCCCCATCATCTGAAAGGATGTTGTGCCAGGGGACCTCCCAGAAGAGAAGATTTGTGTTAAGAAAATCATTCAAAAGTTTAAATGATTTGATGCTTTCTTGGGGAGCCCCGGAAACACGCGTCTGTTTGGTTCGACTGGCTACTACGGATCATCATTATTAAAAAACACTCCTAAGAGAAAGTGCGGATTGTTTCTTCCCTCCTTGACATAATAAAGATGTTTGAGAAGTTGAGAACCACAGAGATGCATCACCAGGGGCTTTAAGTCTGCAGCAGCATCATAAAGACCTGCTATTATTACTGTTATGGCACAGTGCGTTTCCCTCCATATACACCCGGGCTGCGTTCCATCTCATCTCAACCCCGCCGCTAATTCAATCACCAGGCCTTTGGCTGAGGAGATACTGCACCACCACTATGACTTTATCTGTGCGTGTGCGTGTGTGTGTGTGTGTGTGTGTACACGTTTGTATTACGATACTTGTCCTGATCCTCACAAGAAAAGGGGGGGGGGGGGGGGTCAGAAAAGGAGGTGGAGAAAAAAATCTCATTCTCTTAATGTTGTTTTAAACATTATCATCATCATCCGTGCAGAAAGCGACGGCAGAGTAAATTGAACGTGATGCACCAGAGCTAATGCACACAATAGGGGCATTCTACCACCGTGTGTGTGTGTGTGTGTGTGTGTGTGTGTGTGTGTGTGTGTGTGTGTGTGTGTGTGTGTGTGTGTGTGTGTGTGTGTGTGTGTGTGTGTGTGTGTGTGTGTGTGTGTGTGTGTGTATGTATGTGTGTGTGTGTGTGTGTGTGCAACGAGATTGTGTTTAGGGATGGGATTGGTTTAGGGGTTGGGGGTTAAGAGTTTCCCCATTTTGCTAAACGTCGTAGTTGTTGACGGAAAAATAGCTCACAAGCTTGTAGATCTGCTATTTTTGGGGGCTATTTTCAGCTATTGCAATGGTGTCCTAAAATGCAAAATTGTAGGCAATACAAACGTGCATGTGTGCATGTGTGTTTTCATGATTTCGTAACAATATGCATAAATGTCCTTACAGAGAAGCGCGCGCGCGCGCACGCGCACACACGCACACGCACACACACACACACACACCTCTTTCACGGTAATAGCCTGTCAAGCAAACAGAGGCACCTTGTGTTTTATCTACAGACGCAGTTATGCGTACGCCAGGTGACACCAGAACAAGAGGGTGACAACCTGTCACAACCCAGCCAGATATGGCCTCTCCTCACTGACATGACAGTACAGTACATTTTCTACATGGGACGAGATATGGCCTCTCCTCACTGACATGACAGTACAGTACAGTACAGTACAGTACAGTACAGTACAGTACAGTACAGTACAGTACAGTACATTTTCTACATGGGACACGATATGGCCTCTCCTCACAGACATGACAGTACAGTACAGTACATTTTCTACATGGGACCAGATATGGCCTCTCCTCTCCTCACTGACATGACAGTACAGTACATTTTCTATATGGGACCAGATATGGCCTCTCCTCACTGACATGACAGTACAGTACAGTACAGTACAGTACAGTACATTTTCTATATGGGACCAGATATGGCCTCTCCTCACTGACATGACAGTACAGTACAGTACATTTTCTACATGGGACAAGATATGGCCTCTCCTCACTGACATGACAGTACAGTACAGTACAGTACAGTACAGTACATTTTCTACATGGGACAAGATATGGCCTCTCCTCACTGACATGACAGTACAGTACAGTACAGTACAGTACAGTACATTTTCTACATGGGACAAGATATGGCCTCTCCTCACTGACATGACAGTACAGTACAGTACAGTACATTTTCTACATGGGACCAGATATGGCCTCTCCTCACAGACATGACAGTACATTACAGTACATTTTCTACATGGGACAAGATATGGCCTCTCCTCACTGACAGTACAGTACAGTACAGTACAGTACAGTACAGTACAGTACAGTACAGTACAGTACAGTACAGTACAGTACAGTACAGTACAGTACAGTACATTTTCTACATGGGACCAGATATGGCCTCTCCTCACTGACATGACAGTACAGTACAGTACATTTGCTGCATGGGACCAGATATGGCCTCTCCTCACTGACATGACAGTACAGTACAGTACATTTGCTGCATAGGACCAGATATGGCCTCTCCTCTCCTCACTGACATGACAGTACAGTACAGTACATTTGCTACATGGGACCAGATATGGCCTCTCCTCACTGACATGACAGTACAGTACAGTACATTTGCTGCATAGGACCAGATATGGCCTCTCCTCACAGACATGACAGTACAGTACAGTACAGTACATTACATTTTCTACATGGGACAAGATATGGCCTCTCCTCACAGACATGACAGTACATTTGCTCATGGGACCTGCATGCAGAACCAGGCTTCAAGGAAGCTTCGCTGGATACCAAGTACAGCTGTTCCGATACCAACACCAGTATCAGAAAAGTATACGATACTGCCTAGAATGCTGGTATCGGGTAGAGTATGTGAGTCTATTCTACAATTCTGATACCATGTTATTTATCACATGATGATATGTCATTTACAGAGAGAGATCAATGATTGATTTTGAATGATTCAGTTGACTAGACCTTACCCGTTCTGAATATATGAACACCAAATTATTTACAGTGTGGGTAATGCGATGTAATAGATCACATTACTGATTGGGAGGAAATTGTCCTCGCTATAGCGCATGTAGGCTACGCTATCGCAAACATAGCGGATTTATCCCCCAAAAAGCATGTTTTTGCAATAAGCGTTTTTAAATTCCGCATTTTCGGCGCCCCCTATGGATGAAAATGGAATTGCTTTGGGCTCTCCGTTGATTAAACCACCCTCGACATGTGGCCCCTCCCCTCCCACTAACTTTGGAAGCCGATTACAGCCGAACGATACAGACTATGAAAATTCTGCTGTTTTATTTTAATCGGATAGGTCCAGAAATCATGTGTACTGATTTTTGTGAGATTTGCACAAACGCTGTAGGTGGAAGAGCAAAGTCAAAATGGCGGAAAATGGGCGTGGCGTATATGGGGATATGCGGCATGACCCAAGGAATCCAGGGAAAGTGAAATCTTGATTTTACGGCCTACGGTGCAAGAGTTAAAGGGATAGTTCAGATTTTTTTAACTTAAGTTGTAATTGACCTCCGTAATATTATGGTCAATGCCTGTGGGAAAAGTCGGAGCGATTGGTGCAGCCAGTGAGGCGCTATGACAGTGTTTCAGACATTCATTCAATCAGACATTCAGATATTGAGTGAATTATAGTATGATGATGATGATTATAATATAATTATAATAATATATATGACGATGATGATGATGATGATGAGTATAAAGCTGTAGTTTGCAATCATACTGTACTATTTATTATTAATTATTATTCATAATTTTATTTATTATTTATTTATTTTACTAACTTGTAGCTGGACTTACAACTATACTGTAAATGGAATTTTAATTTATTCCTAGATCAGTGGTTCTCAAACTTGTTTAATTTCAAGGACCCCCATAACTCTGAGGTTGTATAAATGGAACCAAATGGATCCGTAGGGGTTCATTTTGTTCCATTTGTACACTCGTACAAAAACATTTTCAGATGGTGGTTCGCAAACAGCTACATACTGTATACATTTTTACATGAAAACGTTTGAGCAGTTTCTCTGCTAAGTTGATATGAGCACCAATCTACGGGTTGATGTAATGGTGGTTTCCCTGCTAAGTTGATATGAGCACCAATCTACGGGTTGATGTAATGGTGGTTTCCCTGCTAAGTTGATATGAGCACCAATCTACGGGTTGATGTAATGGTGGTTTCCCTGCTAAGTTGATATGATCGGGCTTCCCTCGGAGAGCTGCTCCGGGGTGGTAAATTATTAGTGGAAACAAAATTACCTCCTATATAATTCATGGATATCAATTTCAACCTGTGCTGCAACGGGAAAAAGCAAGTAGGGAAACAAGAATAAAAACAAGTGTTGGGAGAGAGTCTCCATTGGCGTTTGTATCACAGCATGCATGTACGCTTTAATTTAGACTTTACATTTTACTTCCAAGGCTTAAGGGATTAAGAGCTTAAGGAATTATAATAAAAGAGAACTTTTCCATGCTGTAATGTTTTTTTGTTTTGGGTTGTTGTTTTTTAACCACGGAAACAGACCAGTACTGAAACATCCTATTGTGTTCAATATCTCAATATCTGTAATATCAATATATGAATTAGGTGTCTAGGCCGATAATTTAACTGGGAACTTTACGTGAACACTGAGGGTTTTACTGTGTACAAGCCAATAGCATAATGCCGCTAACTAAATAAGTTAGTATAAGTACATAAGTCGGTGACCAAGAGTGAGGGTGTCTATCCCTCGGGAATCGGCTTGCTGAGGTTATAATAGGGGGAAAACAAATTATTGCTGTTGGCAAATTCTTGTTAGCCCAATCCTTTATAATTATGCTCTTTTATATTTTTCCTCATTTGTCATTCCCACATGGACACGCACTTGATGACGCCAACTCTTCGACAGCGACTCTGCGACAACTCCGCCGGCCGAGCTCTGTAGCTCTGGTTGCTGACAGTGTGAACGCAGTAGTGTTGATTTTGTCGACTAAAACTATGATGGAAAATGTACGACTACGACTACCTTTTTTCACAGATACAAACTAAATAAAAGTTAAACTAAACTTAAACTATATGACTAAATATACTGACAATTTTGTCAACAAATAATACAAACTAGACTAATATGTTAGGGAGGGACTAGTGGAGAAGAGATCCAGTAGAACTAAAAGACCAGTCAGTTTGGTTGTGGGCAGGTGTCACTCTCCGAAAATAGCCAACCTACAAGCTCACAGCGTGTTGCACTGCGACATGTTGTCGGCACACAGCCAAGTCTAAATCAGGCATTTTAACGCCATCAGTGGGAGAGGTGAGGGGGGGTTGCTGACAGTGTGAACCAGCATGAGAGACAGAGGTAGGAGTATGTTCACTGACAGTGTGGCCGCAGCATGAGAGACAGAGGAAGGAGTATGTTCACTGACAGTGTGGCCGCAGCATGGGAGACAGAGGTAGGAGTATGTTCACTGACAGTGTGGCCGCAGCATGAGAGACAGAGGAAGGAGGAGAGACTTTTATATAGATCAATCATAGACGCGCTGTACGTGCAAAGCTGTTTCTAAGACATCCCCGGCGCTATAATCCCCTAATAATTATTGACTTCTCTCCTGGGGAAGTTCAATTCCATCTCAGCTTCCATTTAGGTATATGATAAATCATAACTGCAAGGTTAGACGGGTAGTCGAGTATTGATCCACGCAGACCGAGAGCGGCCGGTACCCTTGAACTCGAAGCAATAAATGAAGAGCAGAGATTTGACATGAGGGAAGTAAGGAACATTAACCCATTTTGACCTGAGATCAGATTCTAAAAATGTCTTCTACATCCCGACAGTTTTCTGAAAAAGCTATGTTTCTATGTCAGTCGTTCTTCGATTTTTCAAAAATAGCAGACCTACAAGCTCATAGCGCGCCACTCGGTGGCGCGCTATGAGCTTGTAGATCTGCTATTTTTCAATAGCTAAAGCATAACATAATGCTAACACCAAAAGGGGTTCCCGCCAAAAATGGGTTAAGATTGCTGCAGAGTGAGAGATCACAGTCACTAGAGTTGTTCCGATACCAGTATCGGAAAATGCTGCCTTTACTGCCTAAAATGCTGGTATCGCCGAGTATGTCATTCTATGCCCTTCTGATACCATGTAATCTGGTGATGGTGATGTGTCATTTACAGTAAGCAATTCTTTCTTATTTTGAATGCTGCGCACTACGGTTTTATACTCTTACTGTGCTATTTACTTGCGCAAGCAGAGCGCGCAAGTATTGTGGTCGTGCTGGCTTTTGTACGCGTATGCTCGGAGGTATATATATGGTGACGTAATTAACACTCCGAACGCACAGGACGAAGTTCTTTGTCCTTTCTATTAGTAACGCCCGTTATAACTGGCTGTCGATGGTGACGTAATTAAGATATGTTTCAATGTCGGGTTATAACTGGCTGTCGATGGTGACGTAATTAGGATATGTTTCAGTGTCGGGTGAATTAAAGGTATTGTCTGTATGCAATGTATGTAATCTGAAACCTATCTTTATTACGTCACCATCAAAAGCCAGTTACATACAATATCTTAATTATGTCACCATCAACATCTAGTATATATACCTCCGAGCATACGCATAAAAAAGCCAGCCGACCACAGTATACAGTATACAGTAGTATTTTCAACTTACAACTTACATAAATGTATACATACATAAGTTACCTGTTACCCAACCAATATTGAAACATATCGTAATTACATCACCATTGACAGCCAGTTATAACCCGACTTTAGTATTTCATTTCAAAGTTTTACAGAGAGGCCGAGATTGAAAGTTCGTAGCGGTCGACGGTACTTGCGTGCTCGACAGAGTGCAGTTCTAGTTACATTATAATTTCACTAACTTGTAGCTGCACTACATTTGTATTTGTGGCACGGGTTCGAGTCCCGATCCCGAGAGCCATTGCTGCATGTCACCCCCCATCTCTCCCTCCCCGTTTCCTGTGTAACTATCACTATCAATAAAGGTATACATACATATTTTAAAAAGAACCGTTGTTTCCCAAATTCTACAGTAGAAGAATCTACAGTATGTTCCATGTGTACAGTCCACTTCCTGGGATGTGAACCCTTTACCTTTCAGTCTCTATGGTCTTGACTGTGAGGTCATCACACTGTAGCTAGGTTTTATTGCATTCAAATGTATATGGTCTTGACTGTGAGGTCATCACACTGTAGCTAGGTTGTATTGCGTTCAAATGTATGTGTGTAAGAACAGTCCAAGATTAGTATTTTTCTAAACTATGTGAACGACGTCAATAACGCAATAATGTGGAATGAGTATATAAGCAGAACAACATCTATTATTTTTCTAAACACACATTCATTCAGTTCTGGTTGAACACACTCCTTGTCAACCCAAGTCCCAGTAGACTGCTTTTCCATTTGCACCTCCACTTGCTCCTTCTACAAATAAAGCTTGACAAGATACATCACTTCTAACCGCTCCCCGAGCAGCCTCTGCACTCCCCTTTCCCCCAGTGGTGGGAAAAGTACTCCATATTCTATTATATTACCATTATATATAATTGTATCAATACCATCATACTCTGTTCCAAGTTAAAGCCTAGTATTCAAAATGCACTTTATTAAAAGTACTCATTGTCCCAATCTACTCTGTAGGGCTGGATTATTTTGTTAGAATAATAACATGTACAAAGAAATGGTAACTAAAGTTTTCAAATAATTGTAGTGGAGAAAATGGGCAGAAGAGTAGAAGCAACAAAGTATAGAAAAGTAAAATACATCTATATCTATAAATGCACCAAGTCTCTGTACATGTGTATGTACCTATTTCTCTGCTGCACTGTAACTGGTATGTTTATTGTTTAAGTGTGGTTCCTTGGTTGGATGTCCTGTGTACAGCACATTGAATTGCCTTGTTGTTGAAATGTGTTATAGAAATAAAACAGACTCTCATCTCCTCTCACCTCACCTCCTATCCCCACCCCTCCCTTTCCCTCCACACTCCAGTGCCTCTCCTCTCCTCTCAGCAACCCCTTGTTGCACGACAACACTCTGGCTCTCGTCTGCTTCAGGTGGGTGGTTGGTCTCTTGAAGCGGTTTGGAAGAAATGAGATCTTTGTGGAACTAGATTGGACGAGGAGGGGGAGGCGGCAGACCGGGCCAGACCCCTCGCGAACCACTCTGTTTTGAATATCAAAAGGAGACGCGGAGCGGAAGTGTGTGAAAACAGATTTGCTACATGGATTTATTGAGACCGTGTCCGTGTGTGTGTGTGTGTGCGTGCTTTCAGTGGAGAGGGGGGAGATGTTTATTATGTGCGTATTACTGTACGTGCAGCTGGCTGTGTGCATTTGACAGGTGGTCTTTTACGTGGGCATCTCAGCCGTGTGACATAAGGGGTCAAAGCAATATCGTTCACAACACGACACGCGACAAACCTGGACCTGGACCTCGTTCCTTCACGAATGGGAGGAAAAGTGCCATAAATGAGTTACTGATTCATATGGAAAGAAATATATAAATGTAGTTATTGGGATATTATTCACGCATCACTTCCCCTCCCCTGCCGGCCAGCATGCAGGGCCTTTCGGCGGCCCCTTTGGAGCGTCAAATATCAGAAGGTCAGGAGGTTGAGAGGCGCATGGAAGCCATATGGAAGTCTAATAACAAACCTGTGTATATACGTTCATCATTTATTCATAGTGTGATTAAATGTTCACTCTGTGACACCCGGGGCACACTCACACGTAATCTTTGCGACTTTTGAAAATGCTAGCATATAACAGATTGGTTCTCAACCTTTTTTCAGGCCGCGGCCACCAAAATAAGCTTATTTGAACTGGGGACCCCCCACCCTGACAAGCACTTGGAATTGCAGGAGTTGGAGGCATTATATTTAGTTTGAACCATTTAAACCGGGAACGTGACATTTTAGAATTTTGCATTGGCTATTCAAAAACAAAATCACAACTGCAATGTGAAGTGAGCGGTGCGTTGGAGTCTACAAATAATGATAGTGGTGTAAAAGTACAATATTTGCCTATGAGATGTAGTGGAGTAGTAGCTGGTGTCCTGCTGGGTGTAATAACAAGCACACTTGTTGACTTATTAGCACATGGTTGTAATTTCCCCTCCTCCCTGGTGTGGGTGTGTGCGTGCGTCTGTGTGCATCTCATTGACCTTCCAATGCGACCCCACTTAGTTGACTGCTGAAAATGCACCGCTCACAAATGTGCAGATATGGGCCATTCTACCGAATTGGTTCAAATTCAGAGTTGTAAATTGTGTGAAATTTGTATGCTATTTTGGAAAAAACTCATGTTGCACCAGATCTAAGGGACACATATTTAGTAAAGGCACAGTCAATTATCATATTGTATTTTAATAATGTATTGGAATATCTTTCCTCTCCCAAAATTTGTCACTACTTTTAATGTCCCCTTGTACAGACCATTTTAAGAATGTAGGTAGGTGGTTCCACAATTAAATACATTTAAATTGCAATTTTTACAAAAGATGTTAGGTTGAATTATTGAGAGTAATCTTGAGAGTAAAATCTAAACGCGATATTCTTTGTAAAATGTATAAAGTTGATTATATTGATTTCAGCATTATTGGTAGTTGACATTACACATACACCTAACCAATCATGATCTTAAAATACACACACACACACACACACACACACACACACACACACACACACACACACACACACACACACACACACACACACACACACACACACACACACACACACACACACACACAGAGAGAGCTGTCCACACAGATGCAGCTACATATGGAGCTATAATGAAGTCTTTAGATGAAGCACTGGATTAATTGAAGCATACAATACGTGCTTCAGCAGAGAAGGCAAGTAATTAAGGCCTTTCTACACTCACTGTTTGTGCGGGCGGGCGTGCGCGCTCACGTGCGTGCGTGTATGTGTGCATGCATGAGATTGTATGCGATGCGTATGTGTATGTAATGAGATATACACACACATACACAACACCCAGGAGACACATACTATAGATATTACAGATTAATTTCAAATCCATTAAGGATAGCTTGTGTGGATCTGAATATGTTACAAAGTCATTAAATATAGATTATACATGCACTGCTGTTTCATCTCTCTATTAAAGGGAGACAAAAAATAAACTTGTGATGCATTCTATAACTGTAGAAAAATAGTGCCACCAAAAGCAGATGGCAGTGGCGCGCGCGCACACACACACACACACACACACACACACACACACACACACACACAGACACAGACACAGACACAGACACACACACAGTACTATTTGTTTGTTTTTTACTTAAGTATCAATACCTTATTGTAGAAATAGTTTGTTACAAGTACGGTATTACACATTTAATTGTAATTGTCAATTAGTGTCATTAAAAGTACCAAAAAGCAAAAGTACTCATTATGCAGAAGAGCAGAAGGTCCCGTTTTACACGTTTCCAAATGTATAAAACCCCTTTGAAAGTAGCAGATTAACAAGCTGATTAGTTTGTAGATCGTCTCATTTCTAATGTTAAGTATAGATAACCTATAGGTCTGTGGTTTTTGTAATAATAATCTAAATCTACAATGTAACTAATAATTTGAGTTTTCAAATAATTATAGTGGAGTAAAAGGTAAATATTTGCCTTTGAGGTGTAGTTAAGTAGAAGTAAAAATGAAAATCAGAAGTACTCCATGAAGGAAAAAAAAAAAAAACTTCAAAATTGTACAGTACTTGAGTAAATGTACTTAGTTAGTATCGACCACTGCACACAACACTAATATAGTAAAAATAATTAAATAGAAATAGCGATTAAAATCAGCAAGCTATAGAGCGTCGCAGTCCTGCCCCCTACCAGGGCCCAGGAAATGATTCCTGTTCATTTTCCTCAGACATTTCAAAAAGTATTTATTTAAAGACCTCTTAGGCCTCGTACAAAGCCAACTTGAGTTGTGAGAAATCATGACAACAAACACAAATTTTCGGTCCGAACATATAATTAGAAAGAAGAAAAAAACGGCAGGTTACAACACAATTGAGTTTGTTGTCATGATTTGTCACAACACAAGTTGGCTTTGTACGACGCTTAAAAGGTCTTTAAATAAATACTTTTTGAAATGTCTATGAGGAAAATGCATTGGGAATTATTTCCTGGGCCTGGTGGCGTCATGAAAGAGGCGGGACTGCGACGCTCTATAGCTGCAGAATCAAGCCAACGGCTACCACCTGATGCCAGGTGCACTCCAAAGTTAACCGTTTCCGGAGCTCGAATGTGGACTTCACATCGATGTGTTTGACACATGCTTAACTCTTTTTTGCCACGCTAGGTGGCAGCAGAGCGTAGCTAAGCCTTGCCAGGGGATTTTCTTAGATTTTTCTTCATGTTCACTTCCTGTTTACCAGCCTCCAGACCACCATTGTAACGATAAGATATTATTAGCATTAGCTCACGCGGTTTATCTTTCGCCAGAGACGTTAAAGTAGATGTGTGCGTAAATGACATGTTGCTACTGGCACAGGTGCAGTTTGATGTTGTGTTGTTTGGATAATGGTCTGGTGCTCCGTCTGTCATACAACAAATTAAATAAATCATATGGTATACATGCTTGAGGTGTGTGAAAGAGTATCGTTTGATGTGTTTCTATTTACACATTCTATTACTTGGCCATATTGAGTACGGATTTGTTATTGGCACAAAGTGCACAACTGGCATTACTGTCAATATTTGCATGGTGTTTTTATTCTCTCTCATGTCAAAGTTCCCCCCCTACCCACCCCCCTAATGTGTTTAAGGACAGGTGTTTAAGGAGAGGTGACACGTGTGACAAAGCCTTGAGCGCAGACTAATCCTGTCTGTCGAGTTATAGCACAATGTACAATCTGCCATTTCTCACTCTCAACTCCCCTCACCTCTAAAGTACCCCCCCCCCCCCCCAACCCAATCATCTCAATGTGTGTATTTTTTATAATTCCATCCTTCAGAAAATCCCCCAAATAGCTTATTTGGTAGACCCCTGGCGAGAACAAAGACTTTTAACCCTGCTCTGTCTCTCACTCACTTCACTCCCCCACCCCGCCTCCATCTCGGTCGATTTATTCCACTTTTCTAAATTATTATTTTTTTCTCTTACTCCTTCAATCTTCTTCTCCGCAGCCATTCAGGGCTGGGGCGGGCGGCGGTCTCGCACCACGCTGGCGGACTCCGCAGTGCATTGTGACAGGAGGCCAAATGAAAAGCCCAGGAAAAAATCTCATCTTCTTATGAACGCTCCGAGGCTTTCAACCGCTCAAAAAAGAAAAAGAAGAAAAAAAAAAAAGTTATTTCCCTTCTTCGCAGGCATTGACACAGGAATGAAAGGGGGAAAAAAGTGAGCTGTTATTTGAAGACCAGGGGAGTTTTATTTTCTTTCTTTCCTTATCCATGTGTTAATCTACACATTTCTGTTTTGTGGGAGGCATAGAATAGGAGCCAGGTCTGTTTTCGCTATGATTGGCACTTCATATGGAAATGTGTGAGTCGAAGAATAATCATACCGTAGTTTGGAGGCAGAATGAGCCTGGGAATATGTGTATATGAGAGAGAAGAGAGAGAGAGAGAGAGAGAGAGAGAGAGAGAGAGAGAGAGAGAGAGAGAGAGAGAGAGAGAGAGAGACAACAGAGACAACAGAGACAGAGGTGGGTGAAATATGTGCATTAATGTGTGTGGGTGGTTGAGTACCTGCATGCCTGCACGTGCTTGTATAGTACGTGTGTAACAGATGTGACTGCCAAACAAAACAACTATACCTTCTTCGACCTAAAACATCAGAAACACAGGGAAGCACAGGGAACTTCAAGCTGTAAGCTGTAAAATACCTGAGAGACGAGGCAAGAAGGGCCTTCTATGCCATCAAAGGAAACATCAAAATAGACATCCCAATTTAAACCTGGCTTAAAATACTGAACTCCGTGATAGAACCAATTTGACTCTATGGTTGTAAGATCTGGGGACCATTAGCAAACGAAAAATTTGCATCTCGAAAAATGGAATAAACTTCAAACTGAGACCCTACACACAGAATTCTGCAAATGCGCCCTCAGTCAGCTGGTCCTGGAACTCTGTGCACAAACACAAACAGAGCCACTAGATAGAAAACCCATTGAACTAAACCAAATCATAAAACAGCAAAAGGAAAGCTATCTGACACATTGGAAAGAGGCAACACAAAAGCAGAGTAAACTAGAATGCTACCTGGCCTTAAACAGAGAATACACTGTCAGAATACCTGAGCACCGTGACCGACCCAAAACAGAAAACTCTAGTCTATCTATAGTCTTGGCTAATACAGTGGACAGTGACAGAGACTCGTCATTATTCTGGCTCAAACATAGCCCTGTACTTGCCAGTGTAGAAATAAACACTCTCACAGAGATACAGTTAAAAAAGGATAAAACAATAAACAAGAAAAACACTAATTACTTTTGGTTTAAGCTCTGGGACTTGATAAACTGATCCAGAACTTCACTAGGGGGTTGTGTTTCATACATGTGCCCGACAACGAATTTCACACACTCTTTTACTTTGTAAATCTGTGATGTGACAATAAAGCTGATTCTGATTCCGCCTCTTGACAGGAGTCCTCTGCTGTAGTCATTAAGCTGCTTTTGGAATCAAAGCAAAAAGCCTCCTCAAATAACCATGTGGTAATGGCAATGATGTGTCACTGGCCTCATATCACACAAAATACCAACTGTTATGGTCTAAGTTTTTCACAAATATAATAGATATTAGATGAATGAAAAAGAAACAAGAAATGATCACATAGTGATATTTGTCAGGTGAAAGAAGTGCTGTCTCCGTTGTGTTTTCATTAGTCAGGTTTCACCTGACAATTAAACACGTTCCTACATTAATGAATGCATGGTCAGGGACCAAATACAAAGGCTTGCACAGATCACGGGTTTCTCCCACAATCTTTGATTTGACCGTAGCTATCAGCCTTTATGCAGTTCGTATCTTCTACAGCCACGCATGTTTTACTTTGATGTATTTTATATATGCACAGGCTACTCTGTTCAGAAAGGACACCTCCGTTTTGATTGTTTATTGGTTATTACCATTTCAATGAAAAATGTATTGGAAGTTGTCTTGGCGTGTGCCAAGGAGTAGACAAGCAATTACAGAAATACATATCAGCAACAGGAAAATGCTGCAATCTAAAACACTTAAGGGACCACTTCACCACTTTTCAACCTAGCTAATAGAAACTGCAGGCTTTCTATTTCTGAAAAGTTGCAATGCGATCTTGTTTAAAAAAAAATCTGGTCCTTTAACTAAAGAGAAAAGGTGTTTTGTACTCTGGGTGAATGTGTGGTTACCTAAAAGGAATAGGTGTTTTGTAGGAGAATGTGTGGTTACCTAAGGTGAAAAGGTGTTTTGTAGGTGAATGTGTGGTTACCTAAAAGGAAAAGGTGTGTTGTAGGAGAATGTGTGGTTACCTAAGGTGAAAAGGTGTTTTGTAGGTGAATGTGTGGTTACCTAAAGTGAAGAGGTGTGTTGTAAGAGAATGTGTGGTTACCTAAGGTGAAAAGGTGTGTTGTAAGAGAATGTGTGATTACCTAAGGTTAAAAAGGTGTAAGAGAATGTGTGGTTACCTAAGGTGAAAAGGTGTAAGAGAATGTGTGGTTACCTAAGGTGAAAAGGTGTAAGAGAATGTGTGGTTACCTAAGGTGAAAAGGTGTAAGAGAATGTGTGGTTACCTAAGGTGAAAAGGTGTGTTGTAAGAGAATGTGTGGTTACCTAAAGTGAAGAGGTGTGTTGTAAGAGAATGTGTGGTTACCTAAGGTGAAAAGGTGTGTTGTAAGAGAATGTGTGATTACCTAAGGTGAAAAGGTGTAAGAGAATGTGTGGTTACCTAAGGTGAAAAGGTGTAAGAGAATGTGTGGTTACCTAAGGTGAAAAGGTGTAAGAGAATGTGTGGTTACCTAAGGTGAAAAGGTGTAAGAGAATGTGTGGTTACCTAAGGTGAAAAGGTGTAAGAGAATGTGTGGTTACCTAAGGTGAAAAGGTGCGTTGTAAGAGAATGTGTGGTTACCTAAGGTGAAAAGGTGTGTTGTAAGAGAATGTGTGGTTACCTAAGGTGAAAAGGTGTGTTGTAAGAGAATGTGTGGTTACCTAAGGTGAAAAGGTGTGTTGTAAGAGAATGTGTGGTTACCTAAGGTGAAAAGGTGTGTTGTAAGAGAATGTGTGGTTACCTAAGGTGAAAAGGTGTGTTGTAGGTGAATGTGTGGTTACCTAAGGTGAAAAGGTGTGTTGTAAGAGAATGTGTGGTTACCTAAGGTGAAAAGGTGTGTTGTAAGAGAATGTGTGGTTACCTAAGGTGAAAAGGTGTGTTGTAAGAGAATGTGTGGTTACCTAAGGTGAAAAGGTGTGTTGTAAGAGAATGTGTGGTTACCTAAGGTGAAAAGGTGTGTTGTAAGAGAATGTGTGGTTACCTAAGGTGAAAAGGTGTGTTGTAAGAGCATGTGTGGTTACCTAAGGTGAAAAGGTGTGTTGTAAGAGCATGTGTGGTTACCTAAGGTGAAAAGGTGTGTTGTAAGAGAATGTGTGGTTACCTAAGGTGAAAAGGTGTGTTGTAAGAGAATGTGTGGTTACCTAAGGTGAAAAGGTGTAAGAGAATGTGTGGTAACTGTGGTTACCTTGCAGCTCTCCACTCTTGCTGTACAGCTCTCTCCTCTGCTCCCTCAGGTAGGCACTCATGCTGATGGCGTGGGATGACGACTCGAACCTGCAACACAACGCAGAGGGGAGGAGCCAGTCAGCACCACAGTTGTTGCTGTAACACAAATTCTGTGTTGCTTTTTTATTATTTTAATTCAGATATGCCAATTAATTCCTTCCCACAACATGTGTTGTCACTGTTGTATCCTACAACAGATTTGTGTTTTTGTAAAAAAAAAAATATATATATTTCCAGATTGTTTTGAAATAAAGAATTCCATACTAGAAGGCTACCTTTATGTGTTGTTGTTACGTGACGTCCCCACCAAAGAGGTCCAGGTGTTATTTTGTGCAATTTTTGAGCGATGGAAATAAGCAAATTAGCACAACACCCCATAGCCCATTTAATTCAATTCAATTCATTGAGGGCTTATGGTAGGGGAAATAGCCAATAATGCGCTTTTGCACAAAATAACACCTGGACCTCTTTGGTGGGGACGTAACAACTAAAGGTAAGAAAGCCTTCTAGTATGGAATTCTCCTTTAAAGTGCTCATATGGCCTCTAGTCGCTTCTTTGGGGCTTGTTTTCCTAGACCTGGTTGCTTTACTGTGGCTTCATGTTCTAACCAAGCTCTGCCAAAACCACAATGTTCACAGAAACCAGGACTCCAAACACACAAAGCCATTTTTTGACATAAGTAGTAACATAACTAGTTACTTTTTCCAGGTCGGTGATGTCGTTACAGTTAATGACATTTGAATGGCCGCGTTTTTATGTGAAAATGGCCGACAACTTCTGAGGATTAAAGGTTCCTTGATCTGACTTAAGATTCTCACACTAGATATTGAATTAACTCGGAGCCCGCCATTAGCGTGAATTTAATGGTTTTGTATGTCTTATATTGGCCGTGGCTGTTATAATGATTGATTGATTGATTGAATGTGACTCGTTGTTGTTTATATTAATTTAAATGTGATAACTTTGGATAAATTAGGACTATTCTACCGTCAGTCGATGCTTCCTATCCATATGAGTAAAAGCGCCAGGGTGGTTTGTTAATTTCTGGAACAAAGTTCTTATATGACACAATCTAAGTTTGGGAAATCCAATACAAAAAAATAACACCCAGGGGGATAGCGCCCTCTAGTAGCAGTGATGTCAGACTTTACTTTGGTGCTTTATGGCACAACAAACAACATTATAATGGTCAGTGCAACAGTAGAAGGGAGCATCTAGGCGGGCATTCGGGGCAGAATGAGCTCCTTACTTGAAGAGGGACTGTTTGACACGCTGGGGTTTTTTCTTGGCAAAGAAGGCGGCGAACTCGCTGCCCGTGCTGGCATAGGAGAGCTGGGCAGAGGGCTCGGCCGCACTGCGGCTGTTCTTTACATCAAGGTAGTCCATGAGCAGAACCTACACACCCCACACACACACACACACACACACACACACACACACACACACACACACACACACAGGATTGAATTACTATACTTTTTAGGACAGCGATATTATGAAGGCATTTTTAACCGTAAGCCTAAAGAAGAAAAACAGATCTACAAGCTGACAACGCAAGCTTATAGGTCGGCTACTCGGCTACTCTAATTCCAACACCTAAAGCTGATATATAAATGTCTAATCCTAACTCTAAACCCAACCTGAATTTAATAAAAATGTATCTCTAAAAATCACACCCGTGTGAAGTGAGTGGTGCAACTCCCTGTGGGGGGTCCCCTGAAGTTCCAACCCCACAGGAACACGGCCAGGGTGCCGACCCGGTTCCGGCGAGCCGCCCCGCATCCGAAACGGTCGAGAAAAGACAGAGTTACCATGTGGGGGTCCCCGGGGGTTCACTAGGCCTATAGGCATACTATAAAAATGGTCAAACATTGGCCAAATTGTCAAATATTACTAAGAAAGGGACACAAATTGTGAAAATGTATTTGTGGAACCGTCAAACCGCTAAATGTAATGCCCCAACTGCTATAATTCGAAGTGCTTGTCAGGGTCCCCAGTTCAAATAGTATTTTGGGGAGTCACAGCGGGAAAGGTTTGGTAACCCTTGATCTGCAAAACCAAACAAGGGAGAAAAAAATCACACCCATGTAAGTGGTGCAACTCTGTGTGGGGGTCCCCGAAACATCCAGACCCGCAGGCCCCCAGGGGGCTGGGCCGGTTCCGGCGAGCCACCCCGCGTCCGAAACGATTGAGAAAAGACAGAGTTACCATGTGGGGGTCCACAGGGGGTCCCCCTACTGTACTGTACTCATACACCTGAAATCATCATATATACAGTTAATATGTATGTGTGTGTTAGGCTGCACAACAGTGACACTTGGTTTTGAAAACCAACCAAATTCTATTTTCGTGCTCAGACACAGCCAGCCAGGCAGGCAGGCACACAAAGCTACTTAATGAAGTGGTTGCACCACTTAAAAAAGAAAAGAAAAGAAACAAAAAAAGTGAATAAGTTCAGACTCGGACAAAGAACAGGAGACATAACTGGGTGAATTTGACGACCAATCATAAAACCATTTCCCTGATCTGTCTGCATGATGCACGATGGAATCCATCACGTTCATATCACACTTCATAAAAATCTTATCCACTTCTAACAATAGCCAGGGAGCAGGGAACCAGACACATGCGTTCCGACTCAGTGTGTGATCTTCATCTCCTCTATCATTCTATCTCTCTGCTCTCTTCCCTCGCTTTATTTCAAGCTCATTTGTCATAGTCTTCCCTCTACTTCATGTCACTGACTGCCTATATTCCCTCCGTCTCCATGTCTGTCTAGCCGCAGACCCCCCCCCCCCCCCCCTATCTGAAGAGGGTTTTTTCCAGGGATCCCCAGAAGAGCAGAGTTATAAGAAAATGTGAAAATATTCAGTTTTCCAAACATTTTC
>NC_136804.1:13649784-13839784 GCF_951216825.1 Electrona antarctica
TTTTGCAAGGACTACAGTACTTGCATGAGGCTGCTATATGCCTAGAATTGAAAATCTCTACGATTTGCATAAAAGCTTTGATCAACTGTCCCCAAAGCTGGACAGCACTGACCACCACTTAAATTTAACTTTATGTAGGCTATATTTTGATTTATTGCCGGCCAGCTGCGCCAATCAACATTATAAAAGGATTATTCTGAAGTGCATGTTTTCGTGCGGTAGGCTTTGATTGCTCGTTAATTCTGAAGAAAATGCGTTCCAATAAACTAATGATGCAATCATGCATCATTAGTTACGCACGCAGCTGTAAGCGTACCAAATGTGATGTTTTTAAGATGAGCCTATTAGTCTATATTTCATTTTTACTACTCGGTTATGCTCAAATCGCTTTCGTTCCAAAATATGATGCTGTAACATATGTCGTGGGGTCGTTGGACTACACTGTTAAATGCATTCAGACTTGATGTTGGCCACTTCCTTTTCGGACCAGATGTCCGGTAAACTGCAATCATTTCCAAACATTCTGGCCTACAGTTACATAGGCCTAGTGTCGGATCACTACACCAAACCACTTTGCCAAAAATACCTGCAATTATTGGCTAGGGATGCAAGGGTTCAAGTGGTTAAAGCAAAATAGTATAATTCATATTCACATCACAGAAAGAGTTGGCGTCCTCCCGCCCTGTTGAAGACCCCTGAGTTAAGGGTTTAAGTGTCTTGCTCAGGGACACTTCAACACATTGTTGGCCTGGTCTGAAACCGAACCTGTGCCGTTTTAGCGTTTGCCTATAATGACATTCCCCAAAATAGTATTAGTGACACCAGTTTCAAAGCGGTCAAGTCTGTTTGTGGGGTTTTATAAATATTTAATCAACGAAAAGTATTCAAAAGAACTTGTGACGAAAGAACTACTACACTGCATCCATTGGAACACAGGTTCTTTTTTATATTTCTCCCATTAAACACAAGCATAATTTTATTCATTAACAAGAAAATAGCAACAACAACAAAAGAAGCCAATCTGCAAGCTGAAAATGTGTCACATCCGCAGCCAAATCCAGTACATGATCAATTTGAGGGTCCTTGGCAATGAAAGCGTTTCAGAACCACTGGTTTACAACAGGACACTGTACCTGAGAACATGGACAGTTCCTCTCTGGCACAACATACGACACGTAGCCCTAAACATATTCCCATAATTGCTGCTGTGTTGCATTCAAAAGCTGTACCTGCTAAATTACACATAAGAGGAAGGGTTGTGGTCATGTCAGAGCTTCCACTTTAAGCGTGACGCTTAACTGGCCGAGCAGAATGTAGCATTACTAAATATTTAGCCCGCTTAATTTAGCGGAGCGCCGTCGTTTTCTTGGCTGTTGTAAGCAGGCAAAAAAAAGCTCCATTTATAGTTGGCAGGACACTGTGATTGGTTTGGCTGTGATAATAACAAGGCAGCATCTCTGCCAGCTCTCTCTCTTTTTTTAATGAGGCAGCGTTATTGGCCACCAACGGTCCTCCCACCTTTTTCTTCTTTTCGCCCCGACAGAGCGAGTCTGGCGTGCGACGGATATTACTTAGGCAGCGGCTCTGCGACTGGCAGCACTTATTTACCTTTGAGGCACAACATTAGCGATGCAATGCACTCCACGAAGCATCCTGCTGCAAAACACGCTTTTGTTCCACGGGCACCGAACATTCTAGAACATTGATCGAGGCGCATTAATATGCACTGCACACACACACGGCCTGTGGAATCTGGGGTTGCGTGTGCGTGCGTGCGTGCGACAATTCTTACAATGACCCAATGTAAGTCCAATACAATACAATACAAAAAAAAACACCACAGAAGGGCTTGTCAGTGCTCAACAGGGACAACTTGGGTCAGATATGATATAGTATCTGGGCACTTCAGGAGAGACTACCCCCAAAAGTTAACTGGAGCACTCGACTGGTCTGCACGTTCTATATATTTTTGCAGGGGTGACTGACATTTCGACCTCCGTCTTTGGTACTCTATAATAAAAACCCACCTCCGTGGCTGGTGTTGTAGCATCACGACCGAGGGGCTCCAGTGACCCCTGACAAACTGGCCTTGGTCAGTGAACACACAGCTAACACACACTGACCGAGCAGTGACCGCATGGAAATGTCACTGTTACACAGCATCAAGACAATACGGCTGACGAACTGACTGGCATGTCTGGCTGGCTGGCTGGCTGGCTGACTGACTGACTGACACCAAACAGCATCTATTTCTATACCAATAGTTCCAAAACTGGGGGTCCCCAAATGATTGTGGTGGGTCCCCGGATTAATGTGCACACAACAGTAAACAAACCAACATACAGTATAAGTGGTACAGTATACAATCGGCACATTTCTAAAGTGACAATTTAAGACCTTTTTAATACCAAATTGGCCAAATTGTCAAATGTTACCTAAGAAATTAGTGACTGCAGTTTCTTCCAGTGGTGAAATGTCAGTTTATTTTGGCTTCTCTGTGCTTAACCCTGCAAGACAAGGATATATTTCTACTTGCAAAAAAGGATTTCAACCTTACTACTACCGTGTACTACTAAGACTTTGCAGACGAAATTATGTAAAAAATAATAATAATAAAGTTTCATGCAAATTGTATGCACATTTATAATAATTATTACAATAATAATAAATTAATAATTTACATTTGGTCGTTTGAGAATGGATATGAAATGTGTTGTATTGTGGTGCAGTGGTCCTCAGGACACACACAGCAGGTTTACAGATCAATACTGGTGGACGTCTGAACCACAGACTGATGGTGAAACAAGGCCACTGGCCGTAAAGAGCAACACACTTCACACCGGATAATAAGACTGAGCCGACGACATCATATCGACTCGGTGCACAGTGTGCGTGTGTGCGTACGTATGTGTTGTCCTGTGCATTCATGCATGTGTTTGTGTGTGAGCAAGGACACGTGGCTAGTCGCGAGTGAAAGTGAGAGATTGCCAGAGTGTGGACTTTTAACCCATTAAGACCTGAGGCCGATTCGAACAGTTGTCGGAAAAATCTTATAGTGGTTCTCAAACATTTTCATGCCAAGGATGTATTTGGCATGAAGTGAACAGCCAAAGTACAACATAATGGGTAAAATGGTTAAAATCTAAAGTGAACTAGTTTAAAACAAGTGGGTTGCGCACATCCAGTCCCTCGCTGGTGCGGGACAATAGATTGATACAGTGTAAAAGAGATTTCCGCACGCACAGCTCAGCTCCATAGTGTTTTATTTATTTAACCCATTTTGGGCGGGAACCCCTTTTGGTGTTAGCATTATGTTATGCTTTAGCTATTGAAAAATAGCAGATCTACAAGCTCATAGCGCGTCACCGAGTGGCGCGCTACGAGCTTGTAGGTCTGCTGAACGACTGACATAGAAACATAGCTTTTTCAGAAAACTGTCAGGATGTAGAAGACATTTTTAGAATCTGATCTCAGGTAAAAATGGTTTAAAACAGACATTCCTTTTTGTCACCTGGTGAACGTGTCTATGAACGTCAGTGTTTTAAATAAATAAAACACTGTAGAGCTGAGCTGTGTCTCTTTTACACTAAAATCTCTCTCTTTTACACTAGAATCTAAAGTGACACATGCTTTCCCGGTTTGAATGGGCTAGTGCAATTTAATGTGCGTGTGTGTGTGTGTGCGTGCGTACACGTGCAGGACTGTCACATGTCTTCCTCAAGGGCTCCCCTGACAAAGGCAATTATTTCCAGCACAACTGTTCAATCTAATTCTGTTGAAGCAAGCACCACCATCCTCTCTGGGTCTGGTCCCAAAGCTAAATCAGCCCAGTGGGCTGGGTGTGGTTGGATTCATTTACCAAGGGAACACGCTTCATAGTGCTGCCACTCGCAAAGTAACGAGATGTTCTGATGAGTCACTGTGCTGGAAGAGTGTGTGTGTGCGTGTGCGTGTGTGTGCAATACGCCGCAAGTGTCCATATGTTCCATTCTCTCTATTGGGTGCTAGGTTTGAATATGGAACCAGATCCAACATTGAGGAGCCTTTTTTGGGGAGAGCGTTCTTGTATTCATCAGAGACTGGTATGTGGACACTGCTATCTCGTATGACATTTGAGAGAATTTCACGCCCACAATGCAGAAAAGCACAATGCTAATTTTATCGCAGCTTTGTGCGCAGTTGTGGTCACCATAGACCATGACGTATGCGGAGTATGCAGAAGTGCTGTTTACGCCTGTGCTTTCTGGCCGTGATACGTCTACTGACCAATCACAGCGGGCCTTTCCTACAAGTATGTCTGTTCGTGTTGAAGGTAAAAGAGCCCTTTTCTGTTTCACATCGAACAAGGGAGCGCAACAACACCAGGGACCCGCTTGGATCATCTCTGTTTTCAGGGCTTGACATTAACTTTTTGAGGCACTTAGTACATTTCCCATTCACGTGTCCGGGCACAGATGTCAGGTGTCCGGAGCGCGAGCACACAAATTCATGCGCGCAAGATTCTAGTACAATAATAATACCGGTGGTTCATAAACTTTAGAATGTCAAGGACCAACCATAACTCAAGTGTACAAATGGAACCAAATGTTCCCGTAACACTCTCAAGAATTAGACCTGTAAGGGTCCATTTGGAACCTCCCATAGGAATCGTTAAAGGGTACCGTTAAGACGGAATTGTTCAGCACACTGAATAGAAACCGTTGAAGGATTTGCCGGTGAGTACATTGAAGTACACAGTTAATTCATTTATCCTTCTTTCCTTGAAAGGAGTCCAGAGAACAATCAAATGAGTATCTGCTTCGTATTGGCTTTGTAGAAATCTGTTTGTTTTCCATTAATCCATTGGCTGATGTTTTGTTTTTTCCCCACAGAAACATGCTGACTGACATCTCTATGCCATAGAGCGTCGCAGTCCCGCCCCCTCGAGAGACCCGGAAAAGAATCCCCCGTTCATTTTCCTCAGTCTTTTCAAAAAAGTATTTATTTAAAGACGTTTACGCTGCGGACAAAGCCAACTCGAGTTGTGACACAGTTGTTTTTATTCTTTGTAATTATTTGTTTGGTCCAAAATATTGTGTTTGTTGTCATAATTGGTCACAACTCGAGTTGGCTTTGTACGACGCTTATAAGGTCTTTAAATAAATACTTTTTGAAATGTCTATGGGGAAAATGCATTGGGAATTATTTCCTGGGCCTGGCGTCGTCATGAAAGGGGGCGGGACTGCAACGCTCTATTGGCTTGTAGTTTAAGCCATTTGCATTAGGACAAAACGTGTATGATTTCTGGTCTAGAGGGGCGGGTGCCGGTCGAAAACAGGCGGTGGATCCTATTTGTTCACTGATCTGAGAGCCCGCCCCCGCCACCTCCTCCCCGGTAGAAAACAATGGAAAACACTTGGTTATCGGTTAGCGAAATACACAGAAATGGGCTTCCTATGCCAGATTTTCTAATGTGTTTCCAGAGTCTTTCATTTTTGAGCAGAATGCGAACAAAAATAAAAGCCTGGGTAGTGAGGCTAACAATTGACTGTTCCAAAACTTCAATAAACAGACCCCCCCATATTTGAACTGGGGATGCTTTCCCAGTTTAATCATCAGATGACCCACAGGTTGAGAATCACTGTTCTAGGGGGATCCCTAGCTAATGTGAAACTTACTTAGGCTATTTATATAAATATAAAGTTTTCAATTAAAACAATATTGTATCTATCGATCTATGCAATCTATGTGATTGAACACCAACACCAACTCATGACTCCTGAATCGCTGGCCTCCACACTCCCCTATCTAGCATCAGGGTCTTGAGCTCTACAGTGTTGTTAAATGGTGCAATTATATAGCGCTTTTATCCAAAGCGTTTTACATAGAATATGCATTATACATTCACCAATTCACACACATCCATACACTGAGGGCGGAGGAAACCATGCAAGGCACCAACCTGCACATCGGGAGTAATTAGGGGTTCAGCGTCTTGCTCAAGGACATTTCGACACTAACTCTGGGGGAGCCCAGGATCGACCTGGGAACCTCACGGTTCCCATCGGGCCACTCTACCCCTGAGCCACTGCCGCCCGCTAGCTAAGCTGTCGTGTGGCGCGCCGCAGTGCATCTGCGTAGGTGCTGCTCGTCTTGCCTTCCCTGGCTTTGCCCTGGGTTGGCTCCCAGCCTCCCACAGTGTCAGTTTGCTTGCCACTATAGGTGGTGCCTGGCGCAGTGCCCTGCCAGCCTCATAACATCAATATTCATAAATGATTGTGTCCCTGATTCCTAGATTGTTATTGGCATTGCACAAGTCATAACAAAGCATAAAATGATAATGCCAGAGGCAGGGGGTCGATATGTAAATTAATATGACAGAGGAATAAACGAGAGGCGTGGATTAAAACATTGTGTGAGGAGTAGTACAGCAACGTTCTGATGTCCGTGCTTCATATTCCAATTAACCCATTTAGGCCTGACGTCGAAATAAAAAAAAAATCATGACAATTTTCTGAAAGTTTTGAGGCACATTTTAAAGATTTTTCAAAAATAGCAGACCTACAAGTTCATAGCGCGCCACTCGGTGGCGCGCTATTAGCTTGTAGATCTGCTATTTTTCAATAGCTAAATTATAACATAATGTATGTAACCACCAAAAGGGGTTCCCGCTCAAAATGGGTTAAAAGAGCAGCGTTGTCTTCTCCAGGCTCCAGGGCACTACCATTCACCTCTCTCTCACTGCTCTGACAAGCCCAGAGGAGGGCCTCCATATTTAATGTATGCTCCCTTGCATATTTAAATAATTCTGGCCATAAGTTATGTGTCTGCAGAGAGGGCGAGAGGAGCAGGAATAATGATCATCAACATCACCAAAATAAAGCACAACGAACAAGGAAGATGCCAACTCCAACTTAGTAAACAAACATTATGGCGGCAACTATAAACTATGTTGGAATGACTTACCACTGTCCCTAAATGGCCTAAGTCAGTCGATGCCTTTAAAAAGCTGCTAAAAACCCATTTGTTTCGTAAACATTTTGGTTTGCAATATTGTTTATTTATATGTACTGTGAATGTATAAGGATTCTTTTTAATGCTCTGTGATGTTGTCGTTTTATTTCATTATATTTCTTGTACAGCACCTTGTAACATTTGTCTTCGCTTCTTAAAAAAAACATACCTATGTTGTTATTGGTGGTTATTCCATCGATTGATTAATCGAATAATCCAAGAAGGGTGTTCTCGATTATTTTAAAACCTATACATCAATAAATCAATGAGCGCTCGGGTGGCGCAGCTGTAAAGTCCCTGCCCATCACGGCAGAGGTTGTGGGTTCGAATTAACCCTGGTATATCTGCCTGGTATACAATTGGCCCGTGTTCGGGGGAGGGAAGCCGGGCGGGGAGGAGGGTGATAATTGTCACTGTGTGTAATCGACTAAATCAATTAGTCCGAGTAAACATTTAAGTCCTGCTATGTTATACTTCACTAGCCCTTACCCGTTGTGAGATATTGCACCCCCCCCCCCCCCCCCCCCTGGTACTGCGCCCTGAGCGCATTTCTTATTCACTAATAAATTCATTATTAATCTATAATTTGTTGGAAAAAGGTGGGAGTGATTGGTGCAGGCAGTGAGGAGCTACGTTAGTGTTTCTGACACACATTCAGACACACATTCAGACATTTGTTAATTATAGTATGATGATATGATGATATGATAGTATAATACTTGATAATGGTGGAGCACAGAAATACCGGAAATGGGCGATCTACAAGCTCACAACGCAGTACCGTTTGAATTGATTATATAATTTAGATTTATAATATGTAATCGCTAATACTCATTGTAGGTCATTGTTTTACATTGGATTTCACTGTGTAGAAAAAAAACCTTTTACTTTTTTATTCTCATCATATCGCCAACAGGTAGAAGACTTCATTTAATCCCTAGAGTTGTGTTGTTTTCACACACACGCACACACGCACGCACGCACGCACGCACGCACGCACGCACGCACGCACGCACGCACGCACGCACGCACGCACCTCTTGCCACAGTATTAAAAGCTACGATCCATAAGTCAAGTGTGATGTCCGTTTCATATGATGTACTGTATGTCCAAAACTACAATAAAGTGCTTCTAATGTGCATTAAATGCCTCATTGGAAGAGTAGGAAGACCACGTCCAACACGATGTACAGTACTAGTCATAATGTATTAATATATACAAAATAATGTCTCATTCATGATCAAGCGACACTCCCCGGGTTGTCGCTCTAAGCAGTCAGTTCTTTTCAGAAGACTAGTCATCAAATTTAATTTCATCAGAAATATGGTCTCTGTCGGGTGGAAACCTCATATGTCCAAAACTGTTACTTTTCAGGCAAAAACACAAAAACACAAAAAGTTGAAATATGGAGATAAGGGGTTTTCCGCCCCACAACGGCGCTTCCTGGAAGAGAAGACGCTCATTAAAAAGTGCGATCTGCACTCCGGTCACGAACCGGTGGCCGGACAACAGACGTTGGCGAGCCATCACCCCGGTGAAAGGATCACTGCAGAATGTGCAAATGCAGCTTCTAATTAACCGACTCACAACGCCTGAAACCCCAGCGGCCGGCAAGGTGAAAGAGCTGGATGGAAGCTGATAGCGCTATAGTGACAAGCTGTGCCAAATATAGGTCAATTAGCACAGTCCCGACGGGCCGTCACAGTTGCCGGACGCGTTGCAAGGTCTTTCACAACAGTGATTTGGTTTGAACTATTGTCCCCAATTACCTGAGAGTATTGGTCCTTTTTTGATCGTTATATAGAGTTAATTATCTGAATTCATGTACAGAGAAGCTAACAGTTGTTATAATATTTTGGTTGAAAGCTACAGTTCACAGTGAAGTTGTGAAACTGACATGTTTTTCTGTTCTTGGGCTCATGGACATAAAGTGTGATGCCGGAAGTGTGCTTGTAGATCGGCCATTTTTGGCTAATGATCCCCTCAGAATAGGGATGCTAGGGTTCAAGTGGTTAATGTAAAAATGTTCCTATCACACGAAGATTTGGCAGCCCCCCCTGCAGTAACTCTGAAGACCCCTTAGGCGTCGCGGACGTCCTGTTGAAGACCACAGCTTAGAAATCTTCACCCAAAAAACTGACAATCTACAAGCTCACAACCCAGCGTGTTGTGAGCTTGTAGAACGGTAGCCTGGAACTCACCTATGCTTTTTATGGCATAGGCAGCTCCCGGCAGGATCCACCGGCAGAAACTATGCGCAGCTGCTAGACATGAGACTAATTAATTAGAGTGACAGAGAGAGAGAGAGGAGTGTGTGTGTGTGTATGTGTGTGTGTGTGTGTGTGTGTGTGTGTGTGTGTGTGTGTGTGTGTCAATTTAACAAAGGTGCAGACGATCAGAAATCAGCAGAGAGTGAGTGATGTTTGCACTACTCTATGCCGAATTGAAGTGGACTCGGACCCAGACTTTTTTTTCCTCCCTGGAAATAAAAACGTCTGGGTTTCCGAGGCTAGTAGAACGGCAACGTTGGCCGAATGTTCAGAGGTTCACGAGGTTCAGTGGTCAATCAATTCCCATAAAGCACACACTCCACAGAAACCCGCTTAACAACAAACAACGAACCAACTAATTTACAAATAAAGTAGTGTTATAACTCCCCCGTTCAACACCACCGATAACGCTGATTATTTCCTCTGGTGTTTTATAGCTTGAAATCGATAGCTGGCCACATGGGAAACAGCTGCAGCGCTGCCAAAGGAACAGGGATTACAACTACACAGTTCTTTTAAAAAGAGCTCATGTTCATTTTTGTGCCTTGGCCCGAACAACAGAAACCTCCGTGTTTCTGTCAACCGCGGTTGTTTGTCTCCTGGCATGTCAGGTGGAAAGGTCATCGTGGGTTCTGCTTCCTCTCCAGGCGTGCGGAGAGGAAAAAAAACACAAACTCGCACAATCTCGTAGAATTTCTTCATGGATTAAAGCAAATTGATTGACAATATTTGTATGACCAAGTCCTAATGTCTGATTGGTGAAACAGTGCGAAAGGAGCACCCCAAACATTATTTAACAGATGGACCGTTTCAGAGGCTTTTTTTCTGCGTCACCGTGCCCCCGATGGAAGATGCTTCTTAACATACAGTATTGCTTCAAACGCTCTATTTTACGCTATTTTTGCGGCGCAACACACTTCCATGGAATCTAAATGACAGAAATCAGTTGTGGTGACTGAGAACCTGAATTCACATGAGTTGACAAGTTATTCTCGCCAAATGTTCGAAAACAGAGAAATGAGACGGAAAGACAGAGAGAGAGCGCGAGCATACAAATGCGGATCACTGGCTTCCTTTAAAACAGGCCTGAAATTTGAAAATGCACCTTTCAAAAGCAAAAGGGAGAGGAAATGATCACTTCTCCCCTAGACAGGTTATCATCCACCCCTTTACACGCCTTTTTTCCATTGTACATTTGATTTGGCGCCCCCCTCTGCAGTATGAATCGATTACATACCGTAGTACCCGAATGGAAACGAGACCGCAAGGCTTTTTTGCTACTGTATCATTTTAGACCAAGTGTTTGACTGTACTCTGTTGCCGTTTCTGTCTAATAACCCATTTTGGGCGGGAACCCCTTTTGGTGTTAGCATTATGTTATGCTTTAGCTATTGAAAAATAGCAGATCTACAAGCTCATAGCGCGCCACCGAGTGGCGCGCTACGAGCTTGTAGGTCTGCTATTTTTTTATTTTTTTTTAAGATATTTTTTTGCGGCTTACGCCTTTTATTGGTTTTTTGAAGGGACAGACAGTAGGCTGACAGGAAACGGGAGAGAGATGGGGGAAGACATGCAGTAAAGGCCGTGTCGGGCTCGGGAGTCGAACCCGCGGCACACTGCGACTGGATTACCAGTCGGGTGCCCAGACGGTTACGCCACCGCCTGGGCAGGTCTGCTATTTTTGAAAAATCGAAGAACCGCCGACATAGAAACATAGCTTTTTCAGAAAACTGTCAGGATGTAGAAGAAATTTTTAGAATCTGATCTCAGGTCAAAATGGGATAAAGTATGCAATCAGAGAGAGAGAGCACAAGACGAGGAGTGGGGTGACAAGGGCCTTTCATATAAGAGATACAATCGACACTGGAAACGATAACACCACCAGTGAGTGCATGAGAAAACCCTCATTTCAACGTAATGACTATTCTAATCAAGAGATTACATTATGTGGCATCGCAGCGGCAGGGGAGCGAGGAGCCCCCGGCAACCGGGGTGCTGGCAGTGGACGCATGCTGGGGGGGGAACGTTGTTAATGCCTCCTTATTACCGTGCTGCTGCTGCGGCATGGCTTTGCGCACACACACGCACGCGCACACACACACACACACACACACACACACGGCCCTTGGGGGGGAGGGGTTCCAGGGGGTCCCCATCTAAAACAGTTAATATAGCATCACAACCATTTTAACCACTTTATCAATTTATAGCCTTTGTTGGCTATTCAAAGATAACAAGCTACAATACAAGCTTGCATACAACTTGTACATCTTCTATTTTTGGAGATTTTTATTCTTGAGGACCCTCCTATGTCCAGCTGTGTGTAATTTCCCTCAATGTCTAATATAAAAATCTACATTTTTCTGACACACAGAAATATGATTTAATCAAATCTTTATTTGACCATGGACGACACAGGGCCAGGCAATGGTATCTTTGTATGTGCTTTCCTCGGCCACGTGCGCGCAGACAACGTTACATTCACAGAAAACCACCCAATGATAGAACCACAGACTTTTCAATTAATTACGATTAATTATCAACTGTTAAGTTTAATTGACTAATTCCCTAGTTGCTGCCGGTCATGGCGATGGTGTCCAGTATCACTAGCACCTTGCCGTTGCTTTATGGCATGTTGTTGCTCACACTCAGCAGTGACCCTTCCATCATCCAGAGACTGATTGCACTTGGATTGCCAGTCATCCCAATACTAACTATGTTTCATGCTTTTATCCTAAAGTGCCCAATTTTGTTGCTAATCCGCTGCACTAATATGAGGTTTCCACCCGACAGCGACACACACACACACACACACACACACACAGAGACAGACAGACAGACAGACAGACAGACAGACAGACAGACAGACAGACAGACAGACAGACAGACAGACATAATCGATACCCACCCACACTATAGCCAATCAGAGAGCTCAGCAAGACGAGAGCAGAGAGACAATGCTTTGTTATCAAACTGTGAGGAGCTTCTGCGACAGCTGCATCATCATCTCTGCAGTGGCACCGCGCAGAAAGAATGTACACAAACGGACACCTTAGCAACAGTTGGCAGGGCAGCGATGCCTTATCCTCTGACTGGAGGAGGAGGAAGAGGTGGAGCCATGCAAACAAGAGGCTGGAGAAGGGCGAGGGGTGGAGAGAGAAAGAGAGAGAGAGATGCTAGGTTCTTGGTTTGCATGTGATCCTAGTTTACTGAGGCACTATATACTGTGCATTTGAATTTACCTTGGTAAACACAGAGGACAGAGAGTTGAGAGAGAGGAGAGAGAGAGAGAGAGAGAGAAGATACATTCTCAAGGTCAAAGTCAATGCCGTTGGCTGTGTGCTTGATTCAGTGACAACAAGGCAAGCAGTAAGCTGCATGTACACCACATGTCCTCCTTTTCTGTTCCGTTTCTTCTCATTCTGCTGAAAAGCACAGCGTGAATGTGAGACACACACAGCCAGACACCATGTGACCACACAGCCACGCATGGCTGAAAGACAACGTGAACACCGGGGCACGCGGCAACGATCCATTCATTTCATATTGATAATCTATTGATGACTTTTTTGGAGAAGCGCGTTTCTTTGTATGTTATACATGTATTATACACACACATGCATATCCTTTTATATTAAAATTGGCTATCACCATGTAGAACAGGGGTCTTCAACAGGGGGGTCCAGGTCAGGACCCCTGCCTAGGGGGTCCTAGGAGTTTCTATAGGGGGGGCCGCCGTATCTTTGTTCGCTGGGAAATGTTTTTCATTTACATTAACCACTTGAACCCTAGCATCCCTTTTCTGCAGGGAACATTAGCCAAAAATAGCCTATCAACAGCGCATCTACAAGCTCCCAAGGCGTCACAGAGAGCTTGTAGATCGGCTATTTTCGCAAAATACTTCCATAGATGCAGGCTGGCTTCTATGGGATCCATGTGACTGACCTCAGTGGCGACAGCTGAGAACCAGATTTCTATGCATGCACACATAGTCACTGGTGTTGACTGTACCACCTCTCCTCCACACTTACTCCTGTTGTTGCTAAAGCGCTTCACATTCTTGCGAATCACAGAGTGCTAGAGAGAGAGGGCCATCTATCGGTCCTTCTGTCTGTCTGTCCGTCTGTTTTCGTGCGTACGTCTCTCTCTCAGTGTGACTGTTGTCTGTTGCATGGTAACTGTGGGATTAAAAACTCCCAACAGGCACGGACGCGGTATAAACGAAGAGCATATTCCTGCGGTGCTCTGGGGGACGCAGACACGAGGTTTTACATGATGAGTCATGTTGTGTTGAGGACATCACACTCGTCTTCGTCAACACCCCGCACCCCCACATCCCTCTTATGAAGTCCCTGAACGCCAACCGTGACTGACAACATTGACAGACGGTGAACTCATTAAGACAAAGCGTCTCCCTAAAGGCCCATTCATACTGGCGCTCTGAGAGGATGCTGCTGCTGCTGTGCCCATACATACGTTCCTTCATACTGCCGTTCTGAGCGGATGCTGCTGCTCCTGTGCCCATACATACGTTCCAGAGACAATGTGTCATCATTCTTCACATACTCGGTTGAATACAGTAGTTTGTCTATATCGGGGGTCTCTTCAATTTCCCACGCATTTCAGTCAGGATGGAAGTGGGGGGCGGGGGTCGCATAAACTTTAACCGCGGATCATTTTCAGAGCGTGTGCTCTCCATGGTATGACGGAAGCACACTGGCTTGCGCGGCTAATGTCCCTTCACTGTGTACCGCTCGGGTCCATCTTGCAGGGGGTCACTGCTGCCCCCTAAGCTTTCCTCTTGTATTGTTCGGTACATACAGGTATATTGTTGCTGTCAGGCAGAAAACTCTTATCTCCATATTTTAACGTTTTTTTCCCGTAAATTAACGTCCTACTCTCATACTTCAGCGTCACGCGAAAGCATCAAAAGTATGAGATCCACAAGCTCGAAATGTGGCACGAAGCGACACATTATATGAACTTGTAGTTCTGACACTTTTGTTTTTAAAGATACTTTTTGTAGAGGGATAGAATCACAGTAGGCTGACAGGAAATGGGGAGAGAGAAGGAGGGGTGACATGCAGTAAAGGCTGTCGGGATCGGGAGTCGAACTTTTGCGTTTTGAGTGCGGACGGAGAGAAGTGTAAATGGGGCATTAAGCGCCACACACACACACACACCAGAGTGTGTGTGAGCAACGTGAGCGCCCGCCGTCACGAAGGCCTCCTTGGGGGGGGAGTTGGGGGGCTGCCACAGGTCAGCCTAACAGCTGCTCATCTCCTCAACCAATCAAAAACCACAGGGAGCACGGAGGGGGAAAAAACAAAACAACGGGCATAAAACAAACAAACGCCAATTAAGGAACCCAGAACGAAGCCAAGCAATCAAGACTTCCTGTGGGCTTGGGCTGTCACGACTCCTTGGTGACGGCGCAGACACATCCATCACATTCCAGCGGCTCTGGTTCTCTGCTGATTAATTCACTGTAAGCCAAGGTGGATTAAATGTGTGTTTGAGCAGGGCCATGCGAGGGGAAATAAATCAAAGGAGCAACTAAACAAATTATTGTTGAGAGCCTTTAACCACTTGAACCCCGGGGGGGGGGCGTCATTAGACCAAAATAGCAGACCTATAAAAGCCCAAAATGCTTTGTAGGACGTTACAGGCCGGGGGGATTGAACGGGTGGCGTAGGACTACCGTATACTACTATACTGTACATCCTCCCAGTGGGGGCTCCTCACTGACAGGTGAGCTAGTACGGTACAACAGCAGGGTTAGCGACTAAATTGGGGAGAGAAACGTCTATAGAGAAATAGTCTATTTTAGAAAAGAAAAAAAGGGAGGAAAAATAACTACAGTCGGGGATACATTTTGAGATCTGGAGATCTACAAGCACGGAATGTGTCACCTTCCAACATGTTACACTTGAGCTATTGAAAAATAGCACATCTACAAGTACAGTAGATTTGCTATTTTTGAAAAATCGTGAAAATGTGGTGAAAACTTTGAATAGATATTCTTTCAGAGCGAAGGTTTTTAACTCGAATCTTTGCTTCTGGGGGGGGGGGTCCTTGAAACAACATATATTTAGATGGGGTCGGCGGCCAATTACATATAATTCTGGGGGTCCTCGACATGAAAATGTTTGAGAACGACTGACATGATTTATTCATGATTTTCATGATTTAGATTATAGAAGACATTTTGTAGAATCGTCCTCAGGTCTAATGGGTTTAATAAAGGCAGGGGAGGCCAGAAGGTTCTCTCTGGTGAAGAGAGTGTAGAGCGGGGTGGAGATGGGGTCTGACCTGCAGGACCATCTGGATCTTGGCAGAGACGTCGGCCTGCTCGTACAGCTTGACGGCCTCCTCGTTGTGCTGCACGGCGTGCTGCAGGTGGCGCAGCACCACGCTGTGGGCCCGCGCCACCGCCTTGAACTTGTCAAACAGCAGCTCCAGCAGCTCCAGTAGCAGCCTGCAGAGGGAGCCAGAGAGAGAGAGAGAGAGAGAGAGAGAGAGAGAGAGAGAGAGAGAGAGAGAGAGAGAGAGAGAGAGAGAGAGAGAGAGAGAGAGAGAGAGAGAGAGAGAGAGAGGGGAGAGGAGAGGAGCATGAGATGATTTGAAAAACATCTTTTCATTTCCGCCGTCTTATCGATCTTTTATTTTGTTTTAAGTATAAGACTTTAAGTGTAAGACTATTTACAACCATCTACAACTATATCAATTATTCTATGAGCATGTTTATTTGTTTGGACGGGATACCTACCAACCCTATGTTTGAGGCAACACCGGCATAGATCAAACAATGAAACATCTCTGTTTACTACGATATGTACAAAACTCTGCTGTCCGCCTGCTGCCAAGAGCCCCATCCAGAGAGACCACATAACACCAGTGCTCCGTTTTTCCCGCCCTTGAAATAGTTTAACCTATTTTTCCCCAATAAAGTGGTTTTATTCTGTTGTCTGTAAAAGCGACTTTCAACACCTAGAAAAGCGCTATATAAAAATTGTATGTAGTATTATAATTAGTTCTCACACTCAAAACGTAGAGCTGTCATTCAAACACACAGCATGCTACAGAGAACAGCTATGGAACTGACCCTGTCCTATAATAACATTTCACAGCACTTGTAAAGATTTCAGAAGCAATGTCTCCAATTTTCATTGACACAGCCCCTGCTTCAGCAAACACTCAGCCGACTCCATTAACCAGCCATCATCACAGGCAAAGAACTTGGCTAACAGTGCAATCCCCCCCCACGCCAACGCCATGGAACAGCTTCCTCTCATGATTAGTGTTAAATGGCAGTGGGCTGAGGGAGGAAGTGCATCGGCCGTAACTAAACTGACCCTCTGGGTCATCGGAGGGCGCCACATCCTAGCTAGGAAATAACCACTCTGGCCGTTGGCATTATCAACGCTTAAATGCCTTCATTTGGGACCCCTGCCACGTTCAGGGCCTAGGTTTTTGAACCACAATGAGGCCGAGGCTTTCAATATTAAAGAGGGTACAATGGCCGTATTAATTGTCTCTGGTGAAGTGCAATGGGCGTGGATTATGGCAATGAGAGTGAACTGCACTTCATTTCAGGGCAGGTACTGTACAACATCGGTGTTCAGAGATAAGAGCACTTACAGTATGAGTATACTATACAGTACGACGTTCCAGTCGTCTGTCTAGCATTGTTCTGGTCGCTCTCTCTGTACTCTTAACTTTATACACAAACACGATTGTTTTAAATTAGTATCTACTCAACTTAACCCATTTTGACCTGAGATCAGATTCTAAAAATGTCTTCTACATCCTGACAGTTTTCTGAAAAAGCTGTTTCTATGTCAGTCGTTCTTCGATTTTTCAAAAAAAGCAGACCTACAAGCTCGTAGCGCGCCACTCGGTGGCGCGCTGAGCTTGTAGATCTGCTATTTTTCAATAGCTAAAGCATAACATAATGCTAACACCAAAAGGGGTTCCCGCCCAAATGGGTTAAGGACCTTTATTACCTCTAAAATGAATAAACTAATAACACCATTACAAGGTCGAAAGTAACCAACAAATTATACAAACATTGTCAAACATTGGTCAAATTGAAGTTTGAAAGTTGAAGTTTGAAAATAGCCGATCAACAAGCTCACAGCTTGTAGTTCAGCTATTTTCACAATATTGATCTGTGGAACCAAGTGAAAATAAATGTAATTTCCCTTGGAGTAGACAGAATTACAATTCCAAAATAAACCTTCACAGTGTCTTTTTTTGTTTTGTTTATCTTTTCTTCCTGGATGGTTCCGGCTAAACAGTGAGCTGCATTGGCAGGTTGCAGTCCCTCGGTGCACCGCCCGCAGATGTTTTGAACAATTAACAGCATCTGTGAACGACCGGCGGGTCCACCCGGGGCCGACGCGAAACATCTGGAGCAGCTTTGTTTCCAGGGGAGGCGAGGATGCATCCCGTGTTATTTACATAAAGTCGAACGGAGCCCAGTCTTCAACTGCAGACCAACATCATTAGGAACTGGAAAGAAGGGCATATCGGTGCCAGGTCGGGAGGCCTGCCCTGGCCTCTGTAAGATGTGCAGTTCAAATATGATTATTTTGGAGGAAGCCTCGACCCCCCCAAAAAAGGTTGAGAACCACTGGCTTACACTGCCAACAGAGTACCGATAGAGCAGCGGATCCTGTAAAACAGAGTGGCTTGCTCTACTGACAAGTTGTGTCAGTAGAGCAGTGGTTTATGCAGTGGCTTTCAAAGTGGGGTCCCTGGGGTGGTTCCAGGGCGTCCTGAGCATAATTAGTGTATAGCATCTAAAAGTATAAACTTTTTTTATACTTTGGCTATTCAAAAATAGCAGATCTACAGCCACGATATTTTTTGAAAATCTTTGAAAAATATCGGAAATGTTTGGAAAATGTTGAATAATTTGGAAAACCAATGTGGGGGTCCTTGAGAAGCATTGACTTACAGAATACTCCAGACGGAGGGGCTTATACTACAGACATGGTGGTACTGGTATTTATAATTAGCAGTACTAATTACTCTGGATAACAGATTATAATAAGAGTTATAATTTCAAAACCATCTATGTGACATAATAAACCACCCACTATGACTATGTACATCCTCAACACTGGCCCACACTCGCAAAATCGCAAATATTTAATGGTTGTGAATAAGTGTGACTAAAAATAGTTTTTGGGACATGGCCAGGGTTTCTTGGCGAGGATGTTAAGGACGTAGTAGCGAGGAGATGGATATTTCACTAGGGGGGGACACTTGGTTTGGCGGTCTGTCACTCCAGTGGCAGTAGCACAGAGTAAATGTTATTAATGGAGAGGTAAAGGGGCACAAATCATTCTGCCCCGACAGCAACCATAGAGGGGTGTGGTTAAGAATGCAGACGAGCACAGAAGTCTTTGTTGAAAATGATCAAAAGCTCAGAAGTGAGTGTTTCAACACTGAATGCAGTTTTAACCCATTTTGGGCGGGAACCCCTTTTGGTGTTAGCATTATGTTATGCTTTAGCTTTTGAAAAATAGCAGATCTACAAGCTCATAGCGCGCCACCGAGTGGCGCGCTACGAGCTTGTAGGTCTGCTATTTTTTAAATATCGAAGAAACATAGCTTTTTCAGAAAACTGTCAGGATGTAGATGATCTCAGGTCAAAATGGGTTAATGTTTTCCCCCCAAATTTGAACATTAATCTCACTGACTGCCATTGGCAAATATATCCGTCATTTCAATCGAAGGCGCAGCCTGCTATTGGCGTACTGTATGACGTTCGTCATTTGGAATTTCAGTGTTTTACGATAGAGGGCTGAGTGTTCCTAGGACTTCCGAAGAAGAGTACACCCTGAAATAACGTGAAATAGAAAAATACATCCAGTCGTTCCAGTCTAATGTTATGATTTAGACAAAATAAAATGTTCTCTGCTTTATTTATTTTTTGGTGAAAATGAGCCATATTCAACAGCCAATAATGAAAGAATGGAACATTGCGGTGATACCGTTGCAGTGAAAATGTCCTCACTATACCTACATATTTATCAAATGCTGCTATACTTGCGGTGACAATTTGACCCTCACTACAAAGACACACACACACACACACACACACACACACACACACACACACACACACACACACACACACACACACACACACACACACACACACACACACACACACACACACACACACACACACACACACACACACACACACACACACACACACACACACACAGTATAGATCTTTATGCAAGACCGCACTTCCTGTAGAAGTGGTCCGTTGGTAGGAGTTTCCATAGCAACACGGCTCGACTTTAAATTGATCTGAAGCAAACAACAAACAAAGGAGTGCAGTGCGCAGGAGAGCACGCATACACAGCCACACATGCATTTACTGTACACACACTATTACTAAGTAAAAACAATCTTTTTGGAGCGTGGCTGGGAATGAGCTACATAGTGGCCTAATACACCGAGGTCAGATGAGATTCTACATCTGGAGAGGAGAGGAGAGGAGAGGAGAGGAGATCTGACAGAAAACAAGACGCTCCTTAAATGGTTCAGGATCAATGGACTGAAACCTGCAGTTTCAAAGACTGCACCCAGTGTGTGTGTGTGTGTGTGTGTGTGTGTGTGTGTGTGTGTGTGTGTGTGTGTCAAGAAGCTGACGTGACTGCTTTTAAAATGTTATAGTCAGGTGGTGGGCAAAAATATTGCACGCACACAAACACATGCACCTGTCCAAGACTGGCAGTAGAATTTCTGTTGTCATGGTCTGGTGTAGGAGTGTGCGCGTGTGTGTGTGTGTGTGTGTGTGTGTGCGACACCCTGGGTCCGTTCCAAAACATGCAGTCTCCTACCATCACTGTCTAAATTCCACAGACTTATCAGACCCCGTCACTAAAGCAACAACAGAAACAAAGCCATATAGTTATAACTATCGGACAACCATTATACACATACAGTGCAGCAGTACATATTATACATTATGTCTAATCATACAGCATGTATTTCACAGTATGTAGGCCTACAGTAGAGTCCATAATAATGTAGAATACAGTATTCATAATACAGTATAATAACATATACTGTAGACTATAATATGTTTATACATCTATAATATAGCAGTGGTTCTGAAACCCCAAATGTATTTTTGTGGTGCCCAGTTGAATAGCTACAATGTGCTTATGTGCAACATTGTTTTCTCACTAGGTCAGGATTTAGAAGGCGTTTTTAGACCCGGCCTCAATCTAAATGGGCTTTTAAGACCGTTTTAACACCAAATTGGCCAAATTCTTCATTATTACGTACAAAATCACACCCGTGTGAACTGAGTGGTGTAAGGTCTTATATAGACGGATCAGCTGTGGTCTGACGTAATGTCTGACGTAATGAAATCACACCCGTGTGAACTGGGTGACCATAGCAACCATGCTCATTTTTTGGTACGAACAGACAGACAGACAAACAGACAGACACGTAAACTAACAAAGCCAGTTGTAGGAGTGGTTTACACCACTCAAAAAGAGGAAAACGTTGTGAAAATACCCCATCTGCAAGCTAACGATGCAGACAATGTTTATCTGTGGAAACGAGTCAAACTAAAAGTAATGCCAGAACTCGTGTTTGCTTGTCAGGGTTCAGTTCAAACATGATTATTTTTGGGGGGTCGTGATCTGAAAAGTTTGGAAACCAGTATAATAATGAGTATGGTTGTGGAGAGCAGATTGGGCTGCATTCAGTGACAGTCCTGCTTGAGGAGAACCCGGGTGTAGGAGTGGACGCGTATGATAGTCCTCCGAGGCTTTCTCCACCGCTGTCCTTGTCTCGGTCACGTTGGGGCTGTCAGAGATTAATTGGGCCTTCTGTTCAGGAGAGTTTTCAATGCCACGTCTTTAGTCATTGCAACTAGCCTAGGACGTCTGGTGTTGTTTTGCACCTCCGCTACAGCGTCTCCTAATCACCCTGGCAGGGTTTCTTTCTCAATAACGACCCACTCCCCCATTGATTATCCCTTGCATAACAGAGTGGAAAAGGAACTTTTTGAGGGACGGGTGGATGAATGTAGTTAAAAATGCCTCGTCAGACAGTCAGTTCAGTCCAAAAGATGAGGATTCACACCCTGCATACAAATGATGAATAACAGAAAAAAACTAAACAAAAAAAACACCACATTATTCATATTGTCTGGGAGGTAAGTGCTTCCCTACAGTAAGTGCTGTCATTATATCGCTTTTCTCTCCAACATAATCCTTTTGTGTGTGTGTGTGTGTGTGTGTGTGTGTGTGTGTGTGTGTGTGTGTGTGTGTGTGTGTGTGTGTGTGTGTGTGTGTGTGTGTGTGTGTGTTTTCGTATTTTTGTGTTGCTCTTAGCTAAGCTTGGCCGTGGCGAGACAGACAGAGGGCCTACTAATAACGTTTTTTAACAAATAGATGAGACCATGCACTGAGTTTGGTTGCTTCCATTACCGTATGTGTAATTATTGTTGTTTTTTAAACTGGGGGACAAATAAAAAAAGGCGATTGGAATATTATATTTCTCTTCTCATTCTTCAACAAAGTGCTTGAACATGAACAATAACATCATCGCTGAACATGGCGATACACAACACCGACTCGAGGTCAGAAAAACAACAACTAAAAAGCAGACAAAATAGAGAACAGAAAACTTGGTTTAACCAATTGAACTCTAGCATCATTAGTCATTAATTTATCATTAACTTATAATTATTATTAGTTGTGCAGATTTGGTGTCCAGTACTAGACAATTACAATTTACATTTTAGGCATTTAGCATACGCTCGTAATCCAGAGTGATTTACAGTAAGCAAGGAAAACACAAATTAATACATCAAATACAAATAGTAATCTAGGATCATAGGTAAACCTATCATCAGTCTAAACTCTAAACAGTACAGAGTTGCGGACATCCGTGGGAGAAATAATACATGAAGAGGAAAATATCCATGCATGTCTCTTTTTCCCCTTTTCCCCATTCGGTGAATTCCAAGTCTAGCAGCAAATTTTGCATGTAAACTGTCATGTCAACATTATGTGATGTACACAAGGAGAGACTCATTACACAGCGTGTAATAGCGAAACTTCATTGATTCTTTAATTCTACCTCTCTGCCGATTATCGCAAAATAACTTACAGGTTGTGGATCAAATGTACGTCTGCCTTTTTCATCACCCTAATTCACCCCCGAACACAAAGGGCATTTAAGTCCACCGTGAGATTTGATTAGGTTTGCCAGGTGTCACATTGCATTGGAAAATGGGACCGGGGGAGTGGAGCCTCCCCTTAAGGGTCCATTTGTAGACTCGCCGTTCAGGAAAGAAGCCTACTGCCACGAAAAAAAACAGTTTTCGTTTAATTTTAGGTTCTCATAACACTGATTAATACTAATGACACGCAGATTCAGGATTCAGAACCCGAACATGCATTTTTGTGTTCGAGATAAAGAGCAGAAATACTCTCTTCGGTGGCGCACTGGTAAATTGCCTGGCCACCACCGTGGAGGTTGCGGGTTCGAATCCACAGCGGTGCATCCGGCTTTGTCGAGCGTCTATAGGAACAGGGCAGCCGCCCGGGGAGGGTAACAGGATGGCACCTGTCAGCTGGGAGTGTTGGGTGGGAGGAGTAGGAAGAAGGCTCCTCACTGGCAGGTGAGTCAGTAGGATACAACAGGAGGGTAACAGGATGGCACCTGTCAGCTGGGAGTGTTGGGTGGGAGGAGTAGGACGAAGGCTCCTCACTGGCAGGTGAGTCAGTAGGATACAACAGGAGGGTAACAGGATGGAACCTGTCAGCTGGGAGTGTTGGGTGGGAGGAGTAGGATGAAGGCTCCTCACTGGCAGGTGAGTCAGTAGGATACAACAGGAGGGTAACAGGATGGCACCTGTCAGCTGGGAGTGTTGGGTGGGAGGAGTAGGACGAAGGCTCCTCACTGGCAGGTGAGTCAGTAGGATACAACAGGAGGGTAACGGGATGGCACCTGTCAGCTGGGAGTGTTGGGTGGGAGGAGTAGGACGAAGGCTCCTCACTGGCAGGTGAGTCAGTAGGATACAACAGGAGGGTAACAGGATGGAACCTGTCAGCTGGGAGTGTTGGGTGGGAGGAGTAGGACGAAGGCTCCTCACTGGCAGGTGAGTCAGTAGGATACAACAGGAGGGTAACGGGATGGCACCTGTCAGCTGGGAGTGGTGGGTGGGAGGAGTAGGACGAAGGCTCCTCACTGGCAGGTGAGTCAGTAGGATACAACAGGAGGGTAACAGGATGGAACCTGTCAGCTGGGAGTGTTGGGTGGGAGGAGTAGGACGAAGGCTCCTCACTGGCAGGTGAGTCAGTAGGATACAACAGGAGGGTAACAGGATGGAACCTGTCAGCTGGGAGTGTTGGGTGGGAGGAGTAGGACGAAGGCTCCTCACTGGCAGGTGAGTCAGTAGGATACAACAGGAGGGTAACGGGATGGCACCTGTCAGCTGGGAGTGGTGGGTGGGAGGAGTAGGACGAAGGCTCCTCACTGGCAGGTGAGTCAGTAGGATACAACAGGAGGGTAACAGGATGGAACCTGTCAGCTGGGAGTGTTGGGTGGGAGGAGTAGGACGAAGGCTCCACACTGGCAGGTGAGTCAGTAGGATACAACAGGAGGGTAACAGGATGGCACCTGTCAGCTGGGAGTGTTGGGTGGGAGGAGTAGGACGAAGGCTCCTCACTGGCAGGTGAGTCAGTAGGATACAACAGGAGGGTAACAGGATGGAACCTGTCAGCTGGGAGTGTTGGGTGGGAGGAGTAGGACGAAGGCTCCTCACTGGCAGGTGAGTCAGTAGGATACAACAGGAGGGTAACAGGATGGAACCCGTCAGCTGGGAGTGTTGGGTGGGAGGAGTAGGACGAAGGCTCCTCACTGGCAGGTGAGTCAGTAGGATACAAGAGCAGTAGCCTCGGAAACCCAGACGGTTTTATTTCCAGGGAGTCTGGGGCCGAGTCCACTTCAATTCGGCATACAGTACAATTTAGGCATTTAGCAGACGCTCTTAATCCAGAGCGATTTACATTAAGCAATAACAAAAAGCATGGCACACATCACATAAATAAAAAGTAGTTATCATGAAACATGCGTAAACTAAGAACGTAACAGTGGAGTATCTATAATCATGAAACTATATGTAAACTATACATACTATACTATATTATATATTATACATGTGTACTATAAAGTGCTATGACTACATGAAATGTAATTCAAGTGCTGTCTACGTAACATGCTATTGCTATAGTCTGTTTAAAATGCTATCTAAGTCTACATAAAGTGCTATCTAAGGGGCTAGGGCAAGTGCTACGGGCCATGGTGGAGTCTGAAAAGGTGGGTTTTCAGACTACGGCGGAAGATCGGGAGTGAGGCTGCAGTTCTGATTGTGATGGGAAGTGCATTCCATAGTTTTGGAGCCAGAAGGGAAGTAGTGCAAACGTCGCTCACTCTCTGCTGATTTCTGATCGTCTGCACCTTTGTTAAAAGGTTTACTGCCACCTGCTGGACGCAAAGCCAACCTCAGACTGCCGAGGGCTCCCGAGGCGATTTAGAGGGTGAATAGCGTCAATGCTAGCGAGCTAAAATATAGCCATCCTTGCTCTACAAAGCGCCAATGTTTCCATCTAGACCACCGGATAATCAGCAAAGACCTCCGAACATCGTGCGTTTTATCCAAACCACAGAGATCTCCGTAGATTTCAACTTTTAGTCAGCCTGTATAATGGAATGCGGACGGGGCAGAGGTTGCGCAACCCGGTCTGCTATTTTCGTGCACAACAGTGACAATTGGTTTTGAAAACCAACCAAATGCTATTTTCGTGCTCAGACACAGCCAGCCAGCCAGCCAGCCAGCCAGCCAGCCAGGCACACACATAGCTACTTAATGAAGTGGTTGCACCACTTAAAAAATTAAACAGATTTGGGGCCAGCCCAGTCAGTCTTTAAAAACTATCAGTAAAATCTTTCAAAGTAAATTGAAAAGTAGGTCTCCCCCCTCTATCCGTCCTACCTGGGTTGGTTCTCCTGGGTCAAGGTCTCTCCTCTCTGGTAAGCGTGGTCAGCTATCTGGGTGGTGGACCTCTTACCTGGGTTGGTTCTCCTGGGTCAAGGTCTCTCCTCTCTGGTAAGCGTGGTCAGCTATCTGGGTGGTGGACCTCTTCAGGATCTGGTTCAACTCAGGCTCCAGTCGCTCCATGATGGCATTGATAGTCTCTGGGATCTTCTTCAGCTTTGCTAGAGCCTAAAGAGAAATAGGAAAAAACTGAAATGGGACTTACAGATTCCTTGGGTACGGTATTTCATTCCGAAGCCAGTGTTTTTGGTTCAGTCAACGTCCTGCCATCATGTGCAAAGGTTTTGGCACAAATGCATGAGTTTCAAATTCACAGGCAGGCGTGCCGTCGCTGAGGCCTTATGTTGGAGAGGAGAGCCAACAAGCTGACGGGCAAACGAGCCGGGTAGTATTGGCGAGTATGTCAGTCTATGCCATTCCGATACCATGTAATTCATCACATGATTATATGTCATTTTCAGTCAGCAATTATTTTGTATTTTGAATGCTTCAGTTTTATACTCTTACTGTTATTTCACTAACTTGAAGCTGCACTACATTTTAATTTGTTCCTAGATCAGTGGTTCTCAAACTGAGTGTACAAATCTAACCAAATGGACCCTTACTCTCAGAGTTAAAGACCTGTAAGGGCCCATTTCAAACTACGTCAAGGAACCCAGAGAATCCCTGTATGACACTTTAACCCTTAGACAGATTACTACTGGAAAACACGTGGAGTTATGCATTAGTTCTGTCTGACTTGTACGTGATTTTCCGTAGTTCTCTTTTTTTATTAATACCAATTGATTAATTCGGTCCGCACCTCTGTATAGAGTATTGAGCATAAATATCAACTACATTTCCCAGAAAACCCGTGTCACGTGACACACGTGTACGCTTTGCCATTGGAAGCTGATCCCACACCCCAGTAAACAGTGGGGGCGGAGGGAGTTTTCATAGTTTTCAGTGTTCAGCCCGTTTGACGTCTCGCCCGAGCGATTTTCTATCAGAAAAAGTTGAAAGCAGTAATATTTATTTGAGCGAGTTTTGTGGTAGTAGTATTGATCCATACGCGTCCCAGTCGCCTTCTCCAGTCCCCACCAGCCCGGTCGCTGGGACCGGTGGCTGGGCTTAGAACCGGAGCGGGGACCGGCCACCACCACTCATTGTCTCCTCATCGTCGTCCGATGAGATATACCGGGAAACCATTGAAAGAAGACGATCAACCCGGAATGTTTTGAGGTAATCTTATTGTAGAAAATGCCCTTCTATAGTGATCAGAAATCATGGACAAAAGAAATCTACAAGCTCACAACGCGTCGCACATAACCACGCGTTGCTTCAGTAAACGATGCATGTTTGTTCTCCGTGTTTGTAGACAGTAAATAAAAGGAGCGAACATTACTCTTCAGATCAGATCGCCTATATGGCACGCTACAATATAAAATAATTGTACTGCCATGCGTGCATGGCTGCATGCCTGCTACGATACATTTGTACTGCACCGACCGACACTAACCCCCCCTCCAGCCATTAGCCAGCACCTTTTACTGTCTACAAAGACTGAGAACAAACATGATCTACTACATGCTCAAACAGGTCACATGCGCGACGCGTTGTGAGCTTGTAGATTTCTTTTGTCCATGAGTTATATGAGCTTGCATGATAATCGCATTCATTGTATTGTATAGAATCATGATTTTACATTGTTTAGTGTGTCACCGTGTGATGATGATGATGACGATGATGTCAGATAGCCTACGTCCCCTCCCCGGCCAATAGCCAGTACCATTTCTGCAGTGTTTGCTAGCAACTAGCCAACAGCCAGTGGAATGTGGCGACGCGATGGTGCTGGATATTATACCCGCGAGCACTCATTGGTGTCATTCTAACGTCGCCTATTATTTTATCGTGATACTAGCAGCCAGCTCTACAAGCTCAAACAGGTCACATGCGCGACGCGTTGTGAGCTTGTAGATTTCTTTTGTCCATGAGCTTGCATGATAATCGCATTCATTGTATTGTATACAATCACACCCGTGTGAACTGAGTGGTGTAAGGTCTGTATGACGTAATTAAATCATGTCTGACGTAATGAAATCACACCCGGGTGAACAGGGTGAACATAGCAACCATGCTAATTTTTTCTGCACAAACAAAGCCAGTTGTAGGAATCACACCCGGGTGAACAGGGTGAACATAGCAACCATGCTCATTTTTTCTGCACAAAAAAGCCAGTTGTAGGAGTGGTTTACACCACTCAACAATCATGATTTTACATTGTTTAGTGTGTCACCGTGTGATGATGATGATGATGATGACGATGATGTCAGATAGCCTACGCCCCCCCCCCCCCCCCTGGCCAATAGCCAGTACCATTTCTGCAGTGTTTGCTAGCAACTAGCCAACAGCCAGTGGAATGTGGCGACGCGATGGTGCTGGATATTATACCTGCGAGCACTCATTGGTGTCATTCTAACGTCGCCTATTATTTTATCGTGATACTAGCAGCCAGCTACAAACACCATGTAATAGTAGCGTGCACTGACAACAGCTAAATGTTTATTTTTTATATATTTAGAACTGACATCAGATGAGGAGGAGGATGATGATGATGAAGACGAAGAGTCAAGACTTCGATGGAGTTCTCCGACACTGAACCGGATTCATTCATTTCAGGGGGGCAGTTTTTTATTTTTTATTATTATTATTTAGCCTACACACACACACACCGTCAAGAACAACTGGAATGCAGTGGTTTGGGGACACTGGGGAGTTTGGGGACAACTGTTTTGTATGTAGGCCTATTTATTTTCTGTAATATTTATTATAATTTTATTATGTTAGTAGTCATAAAAAATAAAAGACGCTTTTACAATGAGTTAGACCTGTCATGGCTATTTTGTTCACTATTGTGAAGTTTATTGTATATGACTAAGCGAGTTTCAACTGTGATTTACTCTGTAACGGTAGATGGTAATAACCTAATTTCTTTTTTATAATACAGTATACATTCAAGTCTATATTTTGATACATTTCATGGGCACCAAGTCATATCAAAACAATGTCCTTGGATGTGTTTTTTATCAAAACTGTGTTTCTTCATAATAGGTTTTTGAGATACATGCATGAATAGACAAGGTACTGGTAAGACTATGTAAACATGGTATATATCAAAATGTGCGTTAGAATGTCTAATTTTACCCCAAAAAAGAATTGAGTTTATATGATGTTCCAATTCAGAGATATGGGGACTTTTAGCTGGATAGGTCAGATTGATCATGACTGACCATGCTATTTATAGATGGCAAAATATCTACAGTGGTACATGTGAGAAACTTTTTATTTTATTTTAATTGAACTAGACAACTCACCCTTTAAAATGAGATATTGCATGGCTATGTACGCCCAGCAGAAAAAAAGTTATTTAGAAAATAAAACTTCAACCGGGCATAACTTTTTTTGTTGTCCTAGAAACACTACCCAGTGTAAATGCAGGCTCTTTTAAATGGCTTCCAACACAAAAACTAAACATTCTATCAACTCAGTTAATTTTTTCCCTGGAAGCAGACAAGTCAAGCTTTCTCTGAAGGTCTTTCGTTGTCACACATTCACAACAGAGAATTTTCAATAAATCATTCAAAAACGGGATTATGCCATAGAGAAGTCTACCTACTATATAGAAATCCTTGAAACGCTCAAAGAGTTAAGAGCCACTGTCCTAGATTTTTTTAAATTACAAACTGGTATTGGATCGGTACTCGGTATCGGCAGATATGCAAGTTATAAGGATTATATGGATCGCAATAGGTACCGGGAAGGAAAAAATTGTATCGATACATCTCTAGTGCCGTGGCCGAAGCAGCAGATCCAAAACGAGCGATTCCTGCGTGCTTACCTTGATCAGGATGCCCATGAACTCTGCACTGTTCTCTTCTGGATGGATCTCATGGAGGTCTGTCTGGTTGTCACGTGTCTCCTGTTGCCCTGAGAGAGAGAGAGAGAGAGAGAGAGAGAGAGAGAGAGAGAACAGTGAACTCCCCTGCTGAAATGTTTACCATTGAGGTAAGAGAGCCGAATCAGGGGATAAATTGAATCTTGACCAAAATTCGTGTCAGATCCTGTGTCTTGGTGAGACATGACCTTTGACACGACACCAAATCTCTTTGACGAAAATAATCTCAAAATGCATGGCAATACGTTGTGAACTTGTTCATCGGCTGATTTTACAGCAATGTTCGGACCAGAACAGGGACGCTACTAGGGTTCATAAATGTAATTCCACTCACTCACTGACGAGGGCTACATTAGGGGCTAAATTGAGAGTGGCAGCGTGGAGCTCTAATTTCCATCGGATGGGGCATTCCAACATTAACACAGTTAATGTTTATGGAAACTTAATGGACTCTTCGGCTGCATTTCCTCTCGGTTTCTTTCCGCCCTCCGTTTTATAAACTGTAGTTTTTTGCACAATAATTACTGTAATTACCAGCTTCAAAATGAGCTGCTCTGCATGGTACCCCATCAGACAACATGGCGAGCCTTGGCTCTGGTGGCAGCGCTGGTGGAGGATGGGGTATTAACACTGGTGGCAGCGCTGCTGGAGGATGGGGTATTACCACTGGAGGAGGATGGGGTATTAACACTGGTGGCAGCGCTGCCCCCGGTGGAGGATGGGGTATTAACACTGGTGGCAGCGCTGCCCCCGGTGGAGGATGGGGTATTAACACTGGTGGCAGCGCTGCGGTGGAGGATGGGGTATTAACAACACTGGTGGCAGCGCTGCGGTGGAGGATGGGGTATTAACACTGGTGGCAGCGCTGCGGTGGAGGATGGGGTATTAACATCTTACTGGTGGCAGCGCTGCGGTGGAGGATGGGGTATTAACACTGGTGGCAGCGCTGCGGTGGAGGATGGGGTATTAACACTGGTGGCAGCGCTGCGGTGGAGGATGGGGTATTAACATCTTACTGGTGGCAGCGCTGCGGTGGAGGATGGGGTATTAACATCTCACTGGTGGCAGCGCTGCGGTGGAGGATGGGGTATTAACACTGGTGGCAGCGCTGCGGTGGAGGATGGGGTATTAACACTGGTGGCAGCGCTGCGGTGGAGGATGGGGTATTAACACTGGTGGCAGCGCTGCGGTGGAGGATGGGGTATTAACATCACTGGTGGCAGCGCTGCGGTGGAGGATGGGGTATTAACATCACTGGTGGCAGCGCTGCGGTGGAGGATGGGGTATTAACACTGGTGGCAGCGCTGCGGTGGAGGATGGGGTATTAACACTGGTGGCAGCGCTGCGGTGGAGGATGGGGTATTAACACTGGTGGCAGCGCTGCGGTGGAGGATGGGGTATTAACACTGGTGGCAGCGCTGCGGTGGAGGATGGGGTATTAACATCTCACTGGTGGCAGCGCTGCGGTGGAGGATGGGGTATTAACATCTCACTGGTGGCAGCGCTGCAGTGGAGGATGGGGTATTAACATCACTGGTGGCAGCGCTGCGGTGGAGGATGGGGTATTAACATCACTGGTGGCAGCGCTGCGGTGGAGGATGGGGTATTAACATCACTGGTGGCAGCGCTGCGGTGGAGGATGGGGTATTAACATCACTGGCGGCAGCGCTGCGGTGGAGGATGGGGTATTAACATCACTGGTGGCAGCGCTGCGGTGGAGGATGGGGTATTAACATCACTGGCGGCAGCGCTGCGGTGGAGGATGGGGTATTAACATCTTAGCAGCACATAATAGCCTGTGTGGGGTTTTTTGCATAATGTGGGCAAAGTTACATTATGCGTTTAACACAGACTTTTTAGGCTCTGAGGATGAATTAAGGACAGGGCTACACTACTGTAAATTGTATTAGTGCACGTTGTCTCTGGTTGTGTGTGCGCGTGCCTGGACACTGCAGAGATGCTGGTGTACGCGCGCACACAGACAGGTTGGGGGTATGGTTAACAAGTAAAGACCTCTTTTATACTTTGTCATGCAACGTTGCTGCGCGAGAAGGAATAGCAGATCTACAAGCTCGCAACACATCACAAAGTAATGTGTTGAGAGCTTGTTGATCTGGTATTTAAGCTATTCTTCATATCTCTTAGATTTCAATCTGAGGTCCCCACAGGGACCTCAGATTGAAACTGGTTAACAACTTAAACCTTTCATGTATACTTAGATGACCGGATACAGCCAGGGCTCCCCTATATTATCTCCCTCTACACCTAAATCTCTTCGCCGAAAATTGACGATCCAGTGCTGTTTTTGCCTAAGTAGGGAGGTAGGAGTAGTAGGTGCACTGACATTTATCACCCTCCACGCCCCGCTTCCCTCCACCGAACACGGGCAATGTGTATTTGTGTAGACCCTCGATAAAGCCGGATGCCCCACTGTGGATTCGAACCCATAACCTCTGCGGTGGTGGGCAAGCACTTTACCTAGCCTGGCTAGTAAGCCAGACTCAAATCACACTGTCGTGTGGTATTTGAGTCTGGAGATGCTGTGTATGGATCTTGTTTCCTGGGGGGCGGGTTCAAACATTTTCTCTTTGACGCAATTGGTCAGAGCTACCGTCAGTCAAAGGTCTCAAGCATTGAACGTCACTGTACCAAAGCCCGCCCATATTGCATACCGTGTCCCGATTGGCCACACCAGTTCTCTGGTGTAGGAAATGGGCGTACAATTGAGCCTCTCCAGACCGTAATCCGCCGGCAGGCAATTCTTTTTTGCCAACGGCTGATTCGGTCTGGCTTATTAACCAGGCTACACTTTACCACTGCACCACCCGAGCACCCTATACGTATTAGGCCAGGAGGGGTTGTACAAGGATTATGCACACATTGTGCATTATGCTATATATGCACACAGAATAACACTTCCTACTTTTGGGCCGCCTCCCTACTTCCGTCACAGGTGTTACCGATGATACTAATTAAGGCTCTGTTCCATTTAGTGTGCAGTGGTTCTCAAACTTTTTAATTTAAGTGAAGTGGCCCAAGTTCTTTCCAAAATGCCATGTGTGCATAGTGCAATAAGCAATAGATGGGACAGCAGCCACACTAAGCTATTATTATGAGGCTAAGCGTTTTTTTCCATTACATTCTTATTTGCACTCCCCCGGCACGGCACCGGCCGCCGCAGAACGCGCCCCGCCGAGGAGCAGCATTATCATCGTCATCCGCTGACTCCACAATGTTGTTGACGAGGCAACGGAGGATTCACACGCACAGGCTGCTGTGTGTGATGCAGTTACATCTGCATTATCAGTCCCTCCCCGAAGCGCCGGGAAACCCAGCATAATGAATGCTTGTTCCCCCACCGAGCCGACACCACCCAGAGATACAGGCCGACTAATGGCTGCTTTACTATGCTTCGCTCCGACGTACGAAGTAAAAGTCCCCTGTATTTATCATTGCACTTAAGTGGAGTACTTGAGTAAATGTACTTTCCACCACTGGCGGTAAACATAGCCGACCTACAAGCTCACGAGGCGTTGCTTGTAGGTTGGCTATAACCCTTAACACCGGGGAAGCATCTCTGTCATTTTAGATGTTTGTGTTTACTATTCAAAGATATGTAATTATGTAAAAAGCTCACAGCGCGTCACTTCAGCTTTACATATGCCATTTTTTAACATTTTGGAAAGATATTTATGAAAGTGTGAGGACTACTGCTTTAGAAGGCATTTGTAGAATCGGCATCAGGTCTCGATGGGATAATGGTGCGAACAAAACTCCACGACCAGGCGATTACCACTTCAGTCAACCTTAAGGCGTATGACGATGATCACACTGTGTGTGTGTGTGTGTGTGTGTGTGTGTGTGTGTGTGTGTGTGTGTGTGTGTGTGTGTGTGTGTGTGTGTGTGTGTGTGTGTGTGTGTGTGTGTGTGTGTGTGAATATGCTAATGGCTGTAATGGGAGGGATGTAGATCTATGCTAATGTCATCATTAGGACTCTGAACATCAATACGGAGCTACAATGAACTGAAATCAACACATTTTTTGTTTGGTATGCTTGTGTATTATTATAAAACTATTTTAATGTGGATTTAGAGGACGGCTGGGTAAATAACTCTTTATGAGAAGTCATAATCCTCTCTGCAATAGTCCCCTTCCCATCGGTTCGCTCCCTCATGTCAAATTTGTCGACAGTTTATAGGGATGTAATGTGCCATTTGTGAAAGCTTTAATGAAATAAAAAGGCATCACTCCTCTTCTCCTCTGTTGCTGATATTATTATTTTTTTAATCCCACGGTCCCACCCATTGTCAATGTTTGTTCAGTGTCAATTGTCTAGTGTAATCCTGGGCGCTACACTCCCTCTGCCAACCTGGGGAGAGCAACAGACTGACCCCATGTTTCCTTCAATGCAAGAGGAGTCCAAGCCTCTTCTTTTCACCCGACAGGGGGGAGTTTCCCCTGGTGGACGTGGCGCATGGAACGTGGCGCATTCCAACCAGTTCCTTTCCCCTCCGTCAGGCATCCCAGCTGGCCAGGGGGAGGCAGTTTAGAGACTGCAGTATTACTGCATGTTTTTTTGTGAGGGTACCTACCCTAGGGGACACGGGGAGAACATCCACACTTTCGCCAACCCCACCTAGGGTATGGGCACTGATGACGCGGAGTAGAGAACACGCCCCCAGCATCCCCGCGGGAATCGAACCCAGGACCTTCTAGCCATGAGGCGACCGACTATGCCGCCGCGCTACCGACTATGCCACCGTGCCCCGTCTGTTGCTGATATTCATGGATTAAAGCAAAAAATATAGCTCACGACAGAGAATGTTTGTATGGCCAAGTCCTAATGTGAGATTTGTGAAACCGTGTGAAAGGACACTATAAACACTATAGGCGATGTCGTTTTAAAACTAAAATGAATGGCCGATATATCGGCCAAACTGAAGTATCGACCAGGCTCTAGCCTGCGTGTGAGAATGGGAACGTACCACTGCCGCTTCCGGGGGTGCTGAACTGTGTGGAAGAGTCCATGAGCTTGCGAGGGGTGGACATGGAGGTGACGTCCATCGTGGGCATGGGTGATGCGTCTTTCACCGCAGAGCTGCAGAGACAGTGGAAAGGGGGGAGTGATCCTTTACAGCTTGTAGACTGGCTTGACATTTCTACAGCTTCTCCAAGACAATGGTTCTCAACCTGTGGGTCAGGACAATCAGTGGGGTCCCCACATGATTTCGGGGAGGGCCGCCAGATGATTTCCTTAATGCGCAACATTGCTTTCTGACAGTAAACAAACCTACATACAGTATAAGTGTATACAGAGTATCTGCACATTTCCATTATAAGAACCAAGTGGGAGGAAAAAACTAATAAGGCAATCAATTATAAAAGATACTAAAATTCTCAAATATGACCTACAGGTAAGAAAGAATAAACTGTGAGAAAAGCCTATTTTCATAATATTCAGTCTTTCAAATCCAGCCCTATACTGCACTGGTCAGAGCAACGGTCACTGAGTGTGTGTGTGTGTGTGTGTGGCAGTTTGAAGTTTTGACACTGGTGTAACACTGCTGTAGTGCCCCATTTAGTTTTTTCTGTGTGTGCGTGAGTGCGCGTGCGTGCGTGCGTGCGTGCGTGCGTGCGTGCGTGCGTGCGTGCGTGCGTGCGTGCGTGCGTGCGGATTGGAGCAACAGTGTGCCTGTGTTCCTGTGGCCATTAATAATTGTTAAAGTGCAGCTACTGTACAAGTTAGTAAAAGTAAGAGTATTAAACAGTAGTGCAACATCAACTGCATTAAAATGTCATCATGTGATAAAAGACATGGTATCAGAATGACATAGTGAGTGTCGGTCAGTACTGACATATTGACCGATACTGATACCAGCATTATAGGCAGTATCGGCAGCTTTTCAGATACACCTGTGCTTTGTATGCTCAAAGTGGAACACTCCATTTGGTCGTGGTGCTAAAAGGATATTTTAATACGCAGGGGGAGGCCCATTATGAGGCGAGCAACACTTAATGGCGTGATGAACAACCTGTTGGAAAGGTTTGGGCTGACTGCCTTTGGAATGTGAATGAGTTATATAATCCATTGAGACCTGGAACACATCCATGTCACGTTAGCGTTAGCGTTTTAAACATTATGTTATAATTTAGCTATTGAAAAATAGCAGATCTACAAGCTCATAGCGCGCCACCGAGTGGCGCGCTATGAACTTGTAGGTCTGCTATTTTTGAAAAATCGTTAAAATGTGCCTCAAATCTTTCCGAAAATTGTCATGATTTAGAAAACTTTTTTTTTTTAATTTCGACGTCAGGCCTGAATGGGTTAAATACATGTAGCATCACCAAGGGTTACTAATTGCAACCATCCAATTATTTTCTGTAGGCCTAAATGAAAACAATTAGAGCTCATCTAATTGTTTTGGATTGTTGTGTTTACCTGCTCTGACACAAGACAGCAAAATGAACAGATGTATTATGACTTTATTACGCGTAATTTTCTTAGCAATAATTTGATCGGTTATTATTATTTTATTTATTTATCAAACAAACAATTAAAAGCTGTTTAGATACAAACAACTCAATGCCAACCAAAATGCTAACTGATATTTTAAAATCAACTAAATCGATTAGTCTGATTCTCATTTGAAAACTTGTGAAATGGGATATTCTGCATAATGAGTACTTGTACTTTAACTATATTAAATTAAGTCGTTTTTTGGTTTTAACGTTAGGAATAAGATTAGGTTTAGGCATAGTTTTACTGAGGTTATGTTTAGGAATAAGGTTAGGTTTAGGCATAGTTTTACTGAGGTTATGTTTAGGAATAAGGTTAGGTTTAGACATAGTTTTACTGAGGTTACGTTTAGGAATAAGGTTAGGTTTGTGCATAGACTTACTGAGGTTATGTAGGAATACCTGGTGGCGACCATTCCAAGGTGTTTTGGGGCAAGGGTTTTCTTGTATTCTAGCCACCTTCCGCTATCAACCAGCGACAAGTCAATCCTGCCGCTGTGAGACACATCAACCTGACACAGGTCACCGCGCCGCTGTGCTGTCGCCCTTGTGCACTCGTTTGAGAGTACATACAGTATGTGCGTTTACACTATTCAGTCGCGCGCGTGCGTGTGCGTGTTTAAGTGCTTGTATACACGTGTGTGTGTGTATGTGTGTGGTGCAGTAATTACGGTGAGGTGTGGTGATTTATTACCCGGGGTCAGAGAGTGGCAGGTACCCAGCGCGTCTGTGTCGGGGTGTGTTCTAACAACACAGCAGCCTCTCCATACGCCGCTCTCACTTAGCAGCAGCCACAACACCGTGTCAAAAGGTGGCGCCTGGAAGGAACACCACCCGTACCTCCACCCACCCTCCTCACGGTCCAGGTCTCAGTAAATGGCTCATTGGAAGGCAACACCACCCCCACACACATGCGCACGCTAGGGTCTTAATGGTGTACAGTAGAATTGGTTTTGTTGGTCGGAGGAGAACATTTTGCCATGAGGTTGGCTGGCCACACGCCTCACTGCATACTAACTAAATACTGAAGTTTAGGTGGCTGACAACATAATACAACATTATATTCTCAGATATTATTTCATCGACTATTTCTCGATTAGCTGAATTATGAAGCCACAAATTGACGCAAAAAGCCTAATACATATTTTTTTTATAATTTATAATCGACTAGCCTATGAAAACATGTGTAGTATTTGTGTCCAATTTCGCCGTTAGTGGCTCCAATTGGGATGCTCTATCTTTCTATACAATAGAGGGTATGCGCATGCATAAAGTGAATGGCAGATCGAGTGGCAAATCGAGTGGCAAAGTGAGTGACAAAGTGAATTTAATGTTGTTTAAAGTCATTTAATGCAATTAAATAGGACTTTTCTGTGTGGATGTATGGGCTGTCAAGGCCAGAAAGCAGTTTTTTGCCAATCAGTAGGCGTTCCCGCATAACTTCCCGGTATGATGATGACGTCACGCGCATACCCTCTATACCCACGTTGGTTCTTACCCAGGGGGCCGAGCAGCAGCGTTCTTGTCCTTGTTCTTGAGACCCAGGTTCCTGGTGGACTTGATGTAGAGGTGCCTGTGGAGCTCGTCAATGAGGACCATGTGGATGTTGAGCTTCTTGCTGTGGAGCTCCAGGCGCAGGTCTCCCAGACCCTCCACCTGCAGCAGGGGACCCTCTAGGGACTCCACCGCAGACACCTGCATACAGGACACACACACATTAACCCATTTTGACCCGAGATCAGATTCTAAAAATGTCTTCTACATCCTGACAGTTTTCTGAAAAAGCTATGTTTCTATGTCAGTCGTTCTTCAATTTTTCAAAAATAGCAGACCTACAAGCTCATAGCGCGCCACTCGGTGGCACGCTATGAGCTTGTAGATCTGCTATTTTTCAATAGCTAAAGCATAACCTAATGCTAACACCAAAAGGGGTTCCCGCCCAAAATGGGTTAAAACGAAATAAAATCGACTAATGTTTGTATGACCATAATATGTCCTAATGTGTGACTTGTATCAAACAGTATGAAAGGGGCCGTCCACACTAGCGCCAATTCCTTTTTACAGATTTTGTTTTGTTGCTTTTTCTGCATGTATCGATAGGTTGAAAGTAGACCGACATGGGGAGAGAGATGGGAGGGGGGGGGGGGTAGAAGATACGCGGCAAAGGCCGTCGGGATCGGGAGTCGAACCCGCGGCACGCCGTCAGGCTGGCTCAGCAGCCTAGAATGCCCAGACGGTTGAGCTAACCGCCCGGGCCACTAGCGCTGAATCCTAAACAATTATGTATGGTAATACAGTATGTTAAAAAAGAAAAAAAGATATATGATATGATGATGACTGATGAGTCATATTGTTCCTGCTGTTCTGAATACAGTTGAAGAGACCCGTTGAAGAAAGCACAGATTGAGGCTTTAACCATTGCTTTCATGCAGTATAATATATTCAAAAACGATTCAGATGTTATATGGAAGATGCTTCTGAGCATAATAATGCTCAGAAGAATCTTCCATATAAAATCTGAATCGTTTTTTTTAAGATTAGAGCATTTGAAGTGGTTATTGCTAGTTTGACCACTTCAAATGCTCTAATCTTAAAATAGGAAAAATAGATTGGGAGCTTGTACAGTAGACAGGCCATTTCCGTGGTGCAACATGCTTAGGACGACTCCAGACTAAATAACATAGAGGCTCATTTTCCTACGAATATTGATCCCAAATGACTTGCCATGGTTTTTTTTTTTTTTTCGTTTTTTTTTTTAGAATTGTGCCTCCATCGTTTCGTTTTTGATTATTTCTTTTTTGGGGGGGGGGGGGGGGGTCTTCTTTCCATCCATAATAATGACTTCAAGGCTTCAAGCCCTACCTTTTATAGATGTGTAGCACAGAAATGGTGACAATTGATCACAAGACGATGTTTTGCAACGCGTTGTGAGCTTGTAGATCTGTTATTTTCAGTGTTTCTGAAGAAGCTATAATTGTGTTCAAAAATTAATTATAATCGGTTAAAGCCATTCGTTCCATTAACTGTTGCACCCCTAGTGGTAATTGAATAGTCAGCTCAGTGTGGTTTACGTAAGGTTTTGTCGTTGAGTACAAGTCGTATTATTTCCCATTAGGTGCCATTTCAATTACTGACTACTAGTGATGTCATTTGCCGAGTACAGGCCTCAGGCTAGTGGCCTGGTAAACATCTACTTCCGGTTAAAATTTTATGAAAATGAATTTGTTATAACACACACACACACACACACACACACACACACACACACACACAAAGAAAGTACATTCAAATGCATTGAGTGAATGGAGAGGTTTCCTCTCCCCTGCAACCTGCAGACTTTATGATCATGAGTCACTCCCCCTTATATCCTTGTCTCTCTCTCTCTCTCTACCTCTCTGCCACTCCCTCCATGTCTCTCTCTATCACAAGCTCTCTCTCTCTCCCCCTCCACCTCAGTCTCCTCTCTGTTTTCATTAGCAGCGCTGGTTGTGGCATGTTAGTGTTTAATAAATCTTCGCAAGAGGAAATGAGTGTGTGTGTGTGTGTGTGTGTGTGTGTGTGTGTGTGTGTGTGTGTGTTATTAATCAGAAGGGTACTAATGGTTGGATGATAGAGACCTGGGTGGGTGTGTGTGTCATGGGGGGAACACACCAGGAGGGGAGGGGGGTTCTGGGGTGGTGGTGGTGGTGGTGGGGGGGGGGGGGGGGGTGCCAGGGGGTCAAGTGTGTGTTGATGCAGATGAGAACCACATTAGTGGAGAGATGTGATAATTCAGCGCCTCGATCAGCCCCCAGTCGACTTAATAGCATTACTCTGCATGCCTGACTGCATGTGTGTGTGTGCGACTGTGTGTGTGTGTATGTGTGTGTGTGTGTGTGTGTGTGTGTGCGTGCGAGAGAAAATAACATAATTGTATGTACCAATGTAAGACCAAATACTTATATCATGCTAATGTGCATGGCTGAGATAATAATGTATTTTTAGAGGTGTAGGTGTGTGTGTGTGTGTGTGTGTGTGTGTGTGTGTGTGTGTGTGTGTGTGTGTGTGTGTGTGTGTGTGTGTGTGTGTCATTAGTGCTGGGATGACGGAGGATGGCTGCTTAATGTCGTTAGGGGGCCCAGCCTGTCAGGCTAATCAACAATATGAAGCCTCTGGTGATTTAACTGGAGAGGAGAGGAGAGGAGAGCGTATGACAGCTTATCAAATTCCTCTGGAGAACACTGGACTTCACCGAGGGGTATCAGCAGGTGTGTGTGTGTGCGTGCGTGCGTGAGAGTGTGTGAACTTGTGAAGAGGAGAGGAGAAAGAGAGGAGAGGAGAGGAGAGGAGAGGAGAGGAGAGGAGAGGAGAGGAGAGGAGAGGAGAGGAGAGGAGAGGAGAGGAGAGGAGAGGAGAGGAGAGGAGAGGAGAGAAGAGAAGAGAAGAGAAGAGAGACAGTTTGAGAACCATTGCTGTAGGGGTCACTAGTGCAGCAACAAAGGACGGCCGGTTGCCCTCCCATGAACAAATCTAAATGAGTTGTGTTTGTTGGAAGGCCCACCCCAGACAAAGCCGGATGCATTGCGGAGGAGTCAAGCCCCTAGTCTCTGTGGTGGTGGCCATTACATGGACTTTACCTTTGAATGCCTCTTCTCATATTATGTAAAGCACCTTGAACTGCCTTTGTGTATGAAATGTGCTATTCAAAGTAAACTGGCCATGCCTGTGATCATTCAAGCAATCTGTTAATGACCTAGTGAAGTGTATAGGCACGCCCCAGATTAAAGGGCATCGTTGCCCATTGTTTATGTGTAAAAAAGGGTCATTACACAACATTAGCTGGTAGAGTTTCTAGCTCCTTTTGGGAGCAACCTTTCAACATGCAGAGGGAAATGTCAGATTTGCACATATCCTCCTCACAACAGTACAAAGTAAACAGAAACAATAGTTTCAGTTTACAATCGGAGAAGTTACATTGCATCTAATCTTTCCAATAGAAAACTAGTTTGTTTTATTGTAGCACTGTATGTCAATTCCAGAGGGTCTCTAATCTTTTGAAACTGTGCCGACATTGGGCGAGTTAAATTTATGATCACAGATCACCTAGGACGATATCGGACGAGATAAGGGTCTATAATGTTTAATAGTGCTTTTTTACCGGCTCTTGGCGTCATCATCGCCCGGCAGCGCTTTCCTTCCGCGTTGGTGATGTCATCGATCATTTTCCTTCATGCAGTCTATCATTAGCTACAATCTAAAGCGGCATTTCTATTGGAATTGATGTTCAGATTGAGGTGATCATACAGAACATCCATGTTTTACGAACAGGTCAGGTCAGAAGAAATTCCATTCCATTAAATTCCAAACTTCCATTCTCTCGTGTTATGGGAGTCTTTGAAATTAAAACGTTTTAGACAACCGAGTTGAACAAGAAACTTCAATATGTGCAAAACTCTGATGCCCGCGTCCTCTCCAGAACCTGATCCAGAGAACACATCACCCCAGTCCTCCACGACCTTCACTGATAGATATAGATTTCAAAATACTGATGACCACATACAAAGCACTCAACAACCAACCAGTGTCCCCTCTAGCTCTCTGAACTCCTCCAACACCACCCCCCCTCCCGCTCCTTCAGCTCGGGTAACGCCAACCTCCTGGACATCCTGGTCCCACAAGTTGCAGCCCTCTCTCCCTTTGGAACCCACTCCCACCTCACATCAAAGGGGGTGCATGCGTTGGTTAGACATACCAGCAATCCTACAGTCATTAGCCCGACATCACCGTCGCTCACGACATGCGCTGGGTTAAAACGAACCCGTGCTGCGGGTTACAACTAACCCATGGCGGGGTGCTCGCTGGCCTAGTGGTCCAGGCGCTTGTCACATACAGTATATAGGCTCTGGCCTGACAGTGCGTCACGTGTTCGAGTCCCGTTCATGACGACCTTTACTGCGTGTCTTTCCCCTTCTCTCTCTCCCCGTTTCCTGTCTATCTTCACTTGTAAGTTTCAATAAAGGCAAAAAGCCAAAAACTAACCCGTGGCGGGTTAAAAATCACCCGTGGTGTCCGCGTGCAGTTAGGGTTAGGTTAGGGTTTTGGGTAGAGTGTCGGACTCATGACTGTCGGACTGTTAGTATGTCGGACTCGCTTTCCCTGCCTAACTGCTAACTCAAATCAAATCTCCCTTTCTGCGTTTTAATCTTAGCTTAATGTTTTTAGCCTTTGAATTTTTTTCTCTCCTAAAACAGTTGTTTATTTATTATTGGACAGTGTGAAAAATAGCAGATCTACAAGCTCATACGAGCTTGTAGATCTGCTATTTTTTGAAAAATCTTGAAAATGTGCCGCAAATCTTTGAATGTACATATATTCTTTCAGAGCGAACGTTTTGAACTCAAATCTTTGCTTCTGAGGGGTTCCTGGAATAACATATGTTCAGATGGACGTCGGTGGCTAATTTCATTCATTTCAATCATTTTTGGGGTCCTTGACATGAAATATCGAGCACCACTTATATAGAAACATAGGTATTTCAGAAAACTGTCAGGATTTAGAAGACATTTTTTCACATTTCGACATCAGGCCTAAATGGGTTGGATAAAGAGCCACGTACCAGCATGTCGGTAGCGTGGAGGTAGTGCTTGCTGGCCATAGACTCCTCCAGCCTCTGAGGAACCTGCTTGATGCTCTCTATCTCGTCCAGCAGCTGCAGGACGTGTTTGTGCTCGATGCCTTCGATCCACAGCTTCCTCAGCTCGTCCCTCTTGCAGTGCAGTAGCATCTTACAGGACAGCAGATTCTCTTTCACCTGAGGAGGGCCAAGACACATGGACGTGAGTGACTTTATGGAGAGTGAACAAAACAACAATTTTAAAAGGGCCACTTCACCCCTTTTGCAACCAGAGCTTATTTTAATGATGTTTACACAAGAAACACTTTCCTGGGTTGTTTTTGTTTTTTTTGCTCTATTTTAGTAATGTTCATGAACAAAAACCTGATGAAATTCAGGTCATGAAATTGTGGTCTCACATCCTTCCTGGACTACACAAAGTCACACCTCCCACGTCTCCACAAGGAGGGGAAATGCACGAAAGCATTATGGGCATTGTAGGAATTCAGCAATCCAGTCAAACCCTAGTCAAAGCGAGTTCAAATTGTGCTACAGTTATCTACTACAAATACTATTAACATTGAGTGACTGCAGTTTCTTTCAGCGGTGAAATGTCCCTTTAATATTATTGCGCGCACACACACACACACACACACACACACACACACACACACACACACACACACACACACACACACACACACACACACACACACACACACACACACACACACACACACACACACACACACACACACACACACACACACACACACACACACACACACACACCTTCGCTTCTTTCACATTACAAGGTAAACATAACTATGACAACTGGCTCCCTGTATTCTACAGTGACAACTGAAGTCTCTGTAACATTTATGTTGTGCTAATACTAAACAAGAATGAATCACATAGTGATATGTCAGGTGAAAGAAGCACTGTCCCCCGTTGTGTTCTGCACCCCTGCTTATATGAGACAATTTAAAATGAAACTTCTATGACAGTGCTGACATAATGAAGTGACATTATTCCGGTACAGTGTGTCAGCACTTCGGTCACCCGTCGCCTTAAGGTATCTTACTGTGCATGCGTGTGTGTGTGTGTGTGTGTGCGTGCGTGCGTGCGTGCGTGCGTGCGTGCGTGCGTGCGTGCGTGCACCCGTAAGGGTCTATTTGGTTCCATTTGTAAACTCTCAGAGTTACAGACCTGTAATGGTCCATTTGTAACGCACTCAAGGAACCCAGAGTCCCTGTATCCCACTTTGGGACCCACTATCCTAGATTTGACACACTGGTATCGGATTGGATTCGGCACTAGTCTGTATCGACCAATACGCAAGTTATACGTTATCGGAATCAGGAAGCAAAAAATGGTATCGGCTAGGGCATTAAGCAACTAGTAAATCCACTAGTCGACCTTGTTGGTACTAGTTGACTAGTTGATAAGACAAAAAAAAGAAAAAAATCCCGATTTTGTAGGCCTCAAGATCAGGTAGATTATAGTTATAGTCATCAATGTACACAGTTTTTAAATGTACAAATGTTTATTTCCAGAAAAAAAATTAGTTAGTTAAACAACTAGTCGACTAGTAAACTACGCAACTAGTCAACTAGTAAAAATGACTAGAAGTGAATGACCTAGTATCGGCACATCTCTAACTGAAACGTAAGTTACACAGATAAGATAAGGAATGGGGAATGTCCCAGAAGAACACTATATAGTATATGGCTGCATGTTAACACACTATGATTTAAGCTACAGCAAAAGTGAATACACATACAGAGAGAAAGCTGTCAGAGTGGAGGAGGCTGGCACAAGGCTGATATGAAATCGTTTGACAGCTTCTCCCAAAAGCTCTTTCAGACGTGGACGTTTCAAAGACAGACAGACAGACACGCTCCGGAGAAATCAGTGGAAGCTCCACTATTATTCCGCTTTAGGTCTCTAATGTCCTTGATGATAAACTCCCTGGGACAATCAGACTGCCTTCGCTATAAATATGCATTCACAGTCCTTGTGTGTAGCGTGCGTTGCGTTTGTGTTACATAGAGTAGTTCTAAGAAAAATGTCCCTCTTGATTTTTGAGTAAATGTGATTGCCTTAATCTGAGGTAACCTCAACCTGACAGAGCCGATGGGCGTTCGGTGCCATCGTCTCGGCCTTGCATGGAAATGAGATTCAAATCCATCCCCATTGGAAGCACAGGGGATTGACTGGGCTCTTCAATGGATGTGTTTTGGACCAGAGGTTGCGCTAGGATTTTAAACTGCTATGCCGGTCACAGTGTCCGTAATGATTACAATTAACCAGACATCTGATAAAAAAAACAGATATATAACGGACGTAAATTATGTATTTAATTTATTGAGCAAGCCAGAGCTGACCGACGCGCTCCGTCACTTGGTTTCTTCAACGCGGTTGACAATCAGGGTGATTAGTCAAACTTAACCCATTTTTGGCGGGAACCCCTTTTGGTGTTTTAACTAAGCATTATGTTATACTTTAGCTATTGAAAAATAGCAGATCTACAAGCCACCGAGTGGCACGCTATGAACTTGTAGGTCTGCTATTTTTGAAAAATCGTAAAAATGCGGCACAAATCTTTGAATATATATTCTTTCAGAGCGAACGTTTTTTTATTTCGACGTCAGGCCTCAATGGGTTAAAGCAAGCAAAGGCTGTGGGTGGCATTCAAATCATTCAGACTTGAGATGTACCGTACGATACCATTTATTCCTTCCCAATACCGATTCCGGAAACTTTCGTATCTGTCAATACTGAGTACCTATCCGATGGCAGTGTGTAAAAAAAGATCTAAGACAGTGGTTCTCAAACAGGGGACCAGGGATTCTCAGGGTTCCTTGAGGGGGTTCCAACTGAACCCTTGCACTCTCTGTTACTCAGAGTTATGGCGCCAATTGAAATTAAAAAGGTTTGAGAACCACTGGAATAAATACAAATTCCATTATTGTTCACACTCATTCGAACTCTGATGCGGATCAAACAATCACATTCTAGTTCGCCCACAAAAAAAATGGGGGTTTCGCTTCCAAGCGCACCTGACTTCAATTCACTGCAGGTGTGAATGCAATCCACATAAAAAAACGGAGCAAACAATGTGGTGGATGAATGAGGACTCAGTAAACACAATTGGAGACGGAGAGGGCATATTTTACGCAGCGTAAAGATGTCCCGCTAGGGCCGTTACCGTGGATAGATGTGGTCAAATAAGGAGACCGAAGCCCTCATCGAAATATGGTCAGACGAGCAGCACATTAATCAATTGCTTAAGCCAGGAAACACATAAAAACACTGCAGTGTACAGAATATTCTGTCTGAGTCCGAGTTGAGACTTTCTTCATCTTGTTTAAATATAAACACTTCCAAATTAAACACCTTTAGCTCAGCATGATCTATAAAACTGTATAGCTAACATGGCATATGCATAATAATTGTATATGATGATCGGATCATCATCAATGAGAGAACATATTGTAATTAACTTTGCGCTCCCGTCTCCGCTGTGCCTCGGCCATGTGTCCAAAAGAACAGTGCGTGCGCACACACCCACACAAACACACACACGTCCAGTCCAAGACGACACGCTGCATCCACATTACCCTGCACTTTACGTCCTAAGTCCTAACTATTACTCAAAGTATATATTTTTTAACACCATAGATTTCACGGTGTAGTTTATGAACATAACACATTGATAAAGTTCCCTGCTGCGCTTGACACAGCCAGTGTGAAGGCAAACGCAGCAAATAAAATATGCAAGAATGATGCAACTTCTCCACCCAATCTCATCGAGTCTACCGAAGTAGAGGTGTGAATGCAACCTTAGACTGCTGCCATGTGGCCACAAGTGGCAAATAGCTTGCGCGGGCCGGAATTGTGGAGATTTACTACTCAAGTACTTCCGTTTTACCCGCTCGCAGACGCCTCGCAGAAACACTTCAATTTCAATCGCAATGCGATGAAAAATCTGAAATCAGATCCGAAACCTCGGATGTCTGATCAGCACAATGGACAGCGACGTAGTTTCTGAGAAAAGAGCCAGAGAAGATCCTAATTATAACAGTAGTAGTCGAGCACTTTCTGTGCGTGTGGGTGTGAGCAAGGCGTTGCCTAGCAACCAACTCAGGGCTAAAAGTTGGATTTTAGCGGTGCCGTTTCAGATCCAAATACAGCGATATAAAACGTATATATATATATATACACACACACGTCAATAGCAGGCAACAGATGGCAATTAAAAAACGTGTGTGTGTGTGTATGTATATATATATATATATATATATAATGTATGTATGTATGTATGTATGTATGTATGTATGTATGTATGTATGTATGTATGTGTGTGTGTGTGTGTGTGTGTCAACAGCAGACAATGTATTAATAACAATATTGATCGTATACGTCGTCACCAATCCCGCGGTACCTGTTTGATCTTGTTGCGGGAGCTGGTGATCCTCTCAGTGATGCTCTGGTAGGTCTTGATGGCGGTGGTGAGCTCGGCGTAGTGCTGGACGATCTGTGTGTCCAGGTCCCTGTCACACTTCTCAAAGGCCTCCTCCAGGCGGCTCTTCTCCGTCTCCCGGTCCTGGACGCCCGCATTGCTGGACAGCGTCCTGCAAGGGGAGGGAGGGAGGGATCGCAACCACCAGGGCAGCGGTGGATAAAGGCACTCAATTGTTTTACTTAAGTAAAAGTGTAAACACTGCAATATAGAACTAATCCATTACAAGTGAAAGTCCGGAATGCAAAATGTACTTGAGTAGAAAGTAGAAACGTATTGGCATTAAAACTAACTTAAAGTACCAAAAGTAAAAGTACTCATTGTGCAGAATGTCCCATTTCAAGTTTACAAAAGTATAATAATCTTTTGAAAATAGCAGATCTAAAAGCTCACAATGCATCGCAAAGTAAGGTACAAATACCTCAAAATTGTACTTAAGTACAGTACTTAAGTAAATAAACTTTCCACCACTAGTTATTACAGTTCAGTAGTATGTCAGTTACATAATAGCCTAATCGCAATAATTTGAGAGAATCGCAATTATTTTTGCATAATCGTCATTGTTTTGTTGAAAAATGTCCACACATTTTCAAACATTTTTCTAAAATAGCAAACGTGACATATATCAAGGTCAAGGTCAAGGTTGTGCTTTATTATTACATCTTGTGTACAGGTACATAAGAGTAAAACTTATTTTTGTTTGGCTTCCTTCAGACAATGCAGCAGCAAAAATATAATACGACATCAAAACAGCAAAACACAGCAAACAAAATAGAATATAGAGTGCAAAAAAGAGCAAAAATATAATACGACATCAAAACAGCAAAACACAGCAAACAAAATAGAATATAGAGTGCAAAACAGAGCAAACAAGTGTAGAAAAAGAGTATCATATGTACATGTGCATGTTTTCCTTGGTCAACATGGTTCCGCTATTTTGCAAATGTTTTGGAAAGAAAATTAAATGTCAAACAGTCAGTATGTGATTACGAACTACGAAGCCTAAAAAGCAAACAGAAATACAAACGTTCCAATGTTCAATGCTAAAAAACACAATTAAATTGTTAATCGCACTGCGAGGTGTTGTGTGCTTAATTTTCACAAATGGTGCCTATTTCTTACATAATATTTGACCATTTGGCCAAATTGGTATTAAAAAGGTATTCATTAAAGTCATTAAAGGTCAGTCAGGGCTAATACATACAATAACATAATCTTAACCATGATGAATGAAATGACAGTAACGGGAGGATATTCTGGCACTAGGGACATCTTGGCAGCTCCATGTCAAATTGGCGATTTTGTCCAAAAAGTTTAAAAAGAAAATGGAAAATGTTTTTAAGTAAAGTATACATGCTTAAACATTCGACAATAGGTCTAATATTTCTACAATTGCTATAAATTGCTACAAAACGTGCAGTCATTTTGGGGCATAAACAATAAGAAGTTGAAGGAAATAATTAAGTCTGATAATTATGTGCCGACGTGCATGTTCACATCATTAAATCCAAATATGTATATGTTTTTCTTTACATTCTGGACAAAATAGCCAATTTGACATTGAGGTTCCCTCGCCTACTGTCCTGTCTGCCTATCGTGTATCCAATATGACAGCTGTTCCTTCATTCATAACCGATACCTCACAGTCACAGGGTCTCCTTTCTTCCAAAAATATACCTGATTCATATCATTCATACTGTTATTATTATATAAACTGCACAAAACCCTGGACGACAAAGACAGTAAAATAAAGCAGTTGTTTTCTTATTATTGTGTTATGTGTTATAATGTTATAATGATAACAAACACAGGAAGGATGTTGTTTTTAGCATGCAAGCTAGAAGGCTATGCTGTATCATAATATCTGTAGAGTAGAGACGAGACGAGACGCGGGAAAGAGCAGTGTTCTAGTGTTTGAAGGATAATACCGTAATAGTGATATAATGACAGTTTTTACCTTATGACAGATATAAGCAGACCGGACGGGTCTTTGCTTTTGTTCACTGCACTCCTGTACCTGCCTGTGTCAGCTGCCATCTTTACAAGCTAGCTGACAAAACCTAAACAGGAAGAGGAGAGCGCGAGGCTAGAGCAATGACTTGTGGGAGTTGTAGTCTTCACGGGTGGTGGAGGGGATTATGGTTTTTGATCGATTGATTGATTGATTTATTAACAGTTTGCAGGATTACAGTACATTTCAAGTACAACTCATTGAACTCAATACAAAATCTGTTAACTGTGAGTGGACACCATAAAGCATTACACTTGCGTTTACAATAGGACCCACCATTTTCAATTAATCAAAACATTTAGAGAGGTACAATCATCATAGAGAGGGGGAAAAGGGGTGGGTGGGAGATTCAGATTTTACGGTGGCCAGTTTCGAATTGCAGCCGTCCGTAGGTGCCCTTTGAGAGCAGTTTTGAAGGAGTCAATGGATCATTTGCATGTCTTAATGACTGTTGGTAGGGCGTTCCACATTTTGGTGGCATAGGAGCGAAATTAATTTGATGAACTTTGTTTAATGTGTCACCACTTATGTTGTAGCTGATCATGGCTATGAAAAAACAAACAGTACATTATATTATATCATTATTTATTGTGTCAAGGTTGAACTACTTTAATGCATTTGACACCTTGGGCTATATCTTAAAATAGCTGATTAGATCTACAAGCTCACAACGTGTAGATGTAGATCGGCTAGTTGAACTATTTTAAAATGATTTTCAAAATAGTAAAAAAAAATGGCAAAAAAGTTTAGGGATAAGGGATATGGGCAGACATATCCCTATACAAAGACAAATGCTATACAAACACCAATGTTAAATTGCTGCCCTGAGGGCAGCTTTTGAATGCTGGTCTCAAGGCAGCTTAAATACTATACATACAACCATGTTAAATTGCTGCCCTGAGGGCAGCTTTTGAATGCTGGTCTCAGGGCAGCTCAAATGCTATACATACAACCATGTTAAATTGCTGCCCTGAGGGCAGCATTTGAACAATGGTCTCAGGGCAGCTTAAATGCTATACATACAAACATGTTAAATTGCTGCTCTCAGGGCAGCATTTGAATGCTGGTCTCAGGGCAGCTTAAATGCTATACATACAACCATGTTAAATTGCTGCCCTGAGGGCAACATTTGAATGCTGGTCTCAGGGCAGCTTAAATGCTATACATACAAACATGTTAAAGTGCTGCCCTGAGGGCAGCTTTTTAATGCTGGTCTCAGGGCAGCCAAATGCTATACATACACCAATGTTAAATTGCTGCCATGAGGGCAGCATTTGAATGCTGGTCTCAGGGCAGCTCAAATGCTATACATACAACCATGTTAAATTGCTGCCCTGAGGGCAGCTTTTGAATGCTGGTCTCAGGGCAGCTTAAATGCTATACATACAACCATGTTAAATTGCTGCTCTCAGGGCAGCATTTGAATGCTGGTCTCAGGGCAGCTTAAATACTATACATACAACCATGTTAAATTGCTGCCCTGAGGGCAGCATTTGAATGCTGGTCTCAGGGCAGCCAAATGCTATACATACACCAATGTTAAATTGCTGCCCTGAGGGCAGCATTTGAATGCTGGTCTCAGGGCAGCTCAAATGCTATACATACAACCATGTTAAATTGCTGCCCTGAGTGAGGGCAGCTTTTGAATGCTGGTCTCAGGGCAGCCAAATGCTATAGATACACCAATGTTAAATTGCTGCCCTGAGGGCAGCATTTGAATGCTGGTGTCAGGGCAGCCAAATGCTATAGATACAACCATGTTAAATTGCTGCCCTGAGGGCAGCTTTTGAATGCTGGTCTCAGGGCAGCTTAAATGCTATACATACAACCATGTTAAATTGCTGCTCTCAGGGCAGCATTTGAATGCTGGTCTCAGGGCAGCTTAAATACTATACATACAACCATGTTAAATTGCTGCCCTGAGGGCAGCATTTGAATGCTGGTCTCAGGGCAGCCAAATGCTATACAAACACCAATGTTAAATTGCTGCCCTGAGGGCAGCTTTTGAATGCTGGTCTCAAGGCAGCTTAAATGCTATACATACAACCATGTTAATCTGCTGCCCTGAGGGCAGCTTTTGAATGCTGGTCTCAGGGCAGCCAAATGCTATACATACAACCATGTTCAATTGCTGCCCTGAGGGCAGCATTTGAATGCTGGTCTCAGGGCAGCCAAATGCTATACATACAACCATGTTAAATTGCTGCTCTCAAGGCAGCATTTGAATGCTGGTCTCAGGTTTGCCAAATGCTATACAAACACCAATTTTAAATTGCTACCATTGCTGCCAAAATTCCATTGAACCCGCCTCCCACTCTTAGCCCCGCCCCTTTCACTATTAGCCCCGCCTCCCACCTTTGCTGATTGGACGCACGCGAGGGCCAATGAAATTGAATGCTGCCCTCAGAATACATTCCAATGTCACATCTGCGGTTTTTGTGCCCAGCCAATCAGAAGAGGGCAGGTTTTTGGGCCCGGCCAATCAGAAGAGGGCAGGTTTTTGGGCCCGGCCAATCAGAAGATGGCTGGTTTTTGGGCCTGGCCAATCAGAAGAGGGCAGGTTTTTTGGCCCGGCCAATAAGAAGAGGGCAGGTTTAGGGCTCGGCCAATCAGAATAGGGCAGGTTTTTGGGCCCGGCCAATCGGCAGAGGGCAGGTTTTTGGGCCGGGCCAATCAGAAGATGGCGGTTTTTTGTGCCCGGCCAATCAGAAGAGGGCAGGTTTTTGGGCCCGGCCAATTGGTGGGGCCCCGCCAAACAACCTGCCCTCTTCTGATTGTCCAGTCCCAAAAACCCAGACAATCAGAAGAAGGCAGGTGTAGGGCCCGGCCAAACAGAAGAGGGCAGGTTTTGGGGCCCGGCCAATCAGAAAAGGGCAGGTTTAGGGCAATAATTCAGCTCTGTTCATCATACAGTTAAAATATCACTACAGTTAAAGGTATTTAACAAAATTAAATATGACTCTTGGCTGTATGCCATTCCCAATAAGAGGGTCACTAATTGTGTCACTAATTAAATTATATTTGAAAGACTCATTACACTTGGTAAGACTTTGGGTTTGAGCCGTCTGGTATAGCCGTTCTGGTCAGAATCGAACCGGTGACCTTTCGATCCACAGCTCCCCTTTCTCCTCCCCCACACCGTTCTGATCGGGAATCGAACCGGTTACCTTTCGATTCACAGCTTCCCCTTCTTTTCCCCTTCTTCCCCCCCAACCCAGGCAAGTGTTCCCCAGCTTCATGTGTATAGTATAGGTGGCTTAGCCTTGTTGTTGCTGCATAGATCCACTACATTTGGGACCCCCAAATGTAGTGGATTGAGTTATGGGCAACCCATTTTCTGGCTAACTGCCATTCTCACACACACACACGCACGCGCGCACGCGCGCACACGCGCACACACGCACACACGCACACACACACACACACACACACACACACACACACACACACACACACACACACACACACACACACACACACACACACAGGCCTATATGTATGTATAGATGTGAAGACCCCACCGTGATGATGATGATAGGCTCTATATTAATATAGTCTACAGTTACACATTTCTTGTAAGAGGCAGTGACATGAAAAGAAGGAGAGATAATCTCAGCTAGCTGTTCACTGCATGCATATAACACTTCTATCTGATTCCCCCGAGGCTGATAAAAGGATGCTTGAACAGAAAGAAGAAAGAAGAAGAGAGACAGTGTGTGTCAGCAACTTAATGGTCTCCCCATTTAGATACATATAGTGCTTCTGGATTTGGTGGAACTCTCGCAGTATCTCTGACAATCTCTGCTGTACCAGAGAGAATATAGGAGAGGCCCATTGATTCTGGGGAGGAAGGGGTCGATTCCCAGCAGCTTCAGCCCTGATTGATGTGCCGGTGGACCGAGCAGATAACATTGTGGGCGATCTCTTTGTGTCCCCCATCCAAAAAAAAAGAAACAATCACCCTGTCATGCGGGAGACACTTTCTTTTCCTTTGAAGGTGCCTCAGCTTCCCAGGGCAGAGTCTAATTTAGAAGTTCTTATCGCCACCCGCTCTTCTGCAGCCAATGTCCCATCGGTCCAGCTAATCTACTGGGCCTGGCTGCCTGCGCTCTCGAATAACCCTGGACGGTGGACCAAGGTTATTATTTTTGTGTTTGGGCAGACTGACAAGAGAGGGGGGGATATAAAGAATGAAGCTAGCTGGAGTCTTAATGGAGCTAATCCTTGTGATCGATCAGTGTATATACAATTGATAATAGCCTGAAAGCCTATATGTATATACATTACGTATTGCATTGGCTCTAAAAGTGTGGTCCTGGGACCCACATGGTCCTTGAGGGCTTCCGAGGGGTCCCCAGCAAAATGTGTTAATACAGTATCGAAAATGTTAAAACCATTTATCCACGTTTTATACGTTGGATATTAAAAAAGATCACACCATAATGTGAAGTGAGGTGTGGCTTTGGAGTCAAGCAGAGTTGTTAACTTAAGCACGAGAGTTGTAATAACCCCTCCTTCCTGGCCTAGCTGTGTGTGTGTGTGTGTGTGTGTGTGTGTGTGTGTGTGTGTGTGTGTGTGTGTGTGTGTGTGTGTGTGTGTGTGTGTGTGTGTGTGTGTGTGTGTGTGTGTGTGTGCGTGCGTGCGTGCGTGCGTGCGTGTGTGCGTGTGCGTGTGCGTGTGCGTGTCTGCACGCGCAAAGAAGTACTTAAAGGACCATTTCACAACTTTTCAACCTATCTTCGTATAATTGGTCCTCACTAATAATCATGATAAAATGCCTACTCAGTGTCTACTCAGTCTAGCTGTGTCTCGCTGTGGGCAGTTCAGAAACCCGTCCACCAGTGACATCATCGTTAGGCAGATGTTTTTTAAAACAAGATTTAAAAATATATATATATTTAATTTGTATTATCGTGAGAACGATGGCTTCCATTTTCGCATTGCAACTTTTCAGGAATAGAAAGCCTGCAGTTTCTATTAGCTTGGATTCCCCATTGATGATGTCACTGGTGGACGGGTTTCTAAACTGCCCACAGCCCTCCTATGAGACACAGATTGAGTATAGAAAGAAATGGTGGTATTTTATCAAAAACATTAGTGAGGACCAATTATATGAACATAGGTTGAAAAGTGATGAAGTGGTCCTTTAAGTTTTGTACTTAAGTAAACGTATAAATGCCCTATTGTAGAAATAGTCTGTTACACTCATGTATTGGCATCAAAATATACTTAATTACCTAATTTTCAAACATTTTTGGCTCCCCCTGTAAATAACGTTTTCGTCCACGGCACCCCTGAATTACATTGTTACTTTATAGCACCTTATGTTAAACCATTAAGACTTCTGATTCTACAAATGTCTTCTAAATTCTATCAGTTTTTGGAGCTGACCTGACATTCCAATGTTGATCTGACCTCATCAAACCCTGTACACTCAAGACACGCTCCATATATGGCCAGTACACAGAATTCATTCCATATGTTGATCTGACCCCCCATGCCACACACGTGTGTGTGTGTGTGTGTGTGTGTGTGTGTGTGTGTGTGTGTGTGTGTGTGTGTGTGTGTGTGTGTGTGTGTGTGTGTGAGAGTGCGTGTGCGTGTGCGTGTGTGTGTGTGTGTGTGTGTGTGTGTGTGTTGGGGGGGGGGGTGCTTGGAGGGGGGGGTGGTGTTTGGGATTGTGCTATGCTGTTCTTTGTCTATAGAAGGTCCAGGGAAAGTCCTACATTGTAGGACTAGTAGCATGCCAAAGTTTGTGCTATTGCCATTGAGAATGCATTGGGCGTTTAAGTTAAATAACTCAGAAACTACAAATCATTTCAAAGTAAAAAGTTCCAGCATTTGTCTTCACAGTAAGCTGAATTATAAAATGTGTGAATGGAGTTTCTAGGTGAAAGTGATTGTTTACGTGCCATTGAGCCCCATTATAAATGTATCAAATTTGAAAGCACTATATTTCTAAAACTATGAAACATTTCAAAGATTCCATTTCAGGCAAACATGTCCACCGTAAGATGAACCTAAATAGGTTTGAATGGGGTTTCTAGGTGTAAGTATGTAGGACTAGTAGCATGCCAAAGTTTGTGCTATTGCCATTGAGAATGCATTGGGCGTTTAAGTTAAATACGGGGAGGAAATATGACAGCAAACTGCCTGTCATATTTTCTCCCTATTCCAAAGCCCCCCCAGGTACATTATATATTTAAACAATTTACAATTTACAATTTAGGCATTTAGCAGACGCTCTTAATCCAGAGCGACTTACATTAAGCATGCAATAACAAAAGCATGGCATACATCACATATATAAAAAGTAGTTATCATGAATCATGCGTAAACTAAGAACGTAACAGTGGAGTATCTATGTTAACTATATACATACTATATTATATAATATATTATACATGTGTACTATAAAGTGCTATGACTACATAAAGTGCAATTCTAGAGCTGTCTACGTAACAAGCTATAAGTCTGTTTAAAATACTATCTAAGTCTACATAATGTGCTATCTAGGGGGCTAGGCTAGGGCAAGTGCTACGGTAGAGTCTGAAGAGGTGGGTTTTCAGCTCCCGCATAGGGAAGAACAGAAGCTCAGTCTTGTCTGGGTTCAGCTTGAGGTGGTTGGAAGACATCCACTGTGAGATGTCAGCCAGGCATGCAGTGATGCGCTCTTCTACCTGGGTGGCAGAGGGGGGGAAGGATAGAAACAGTTGTGTGTTATCGGCATAGCAGTGATAGGATATATTGTGAGCAGAGATGATGGTGCCAAGGGATTTAGTGTACAGTGAGAAGAGGAGGGGACCAAGTACAGATCCCTGTGGGACCCCAGTTTGGAGGGTGCGGGGGGATGATAGCAAACCTTTCCAAGAAACCTGGTAAGTCCGGTCAGAGAGACTTCAGCGCCGTCCCGCCGATGCCTAGATCAGCTAGGGTGCCTAGGAGCAGCTGGTGGTTCACTGTGTCAAATGCCGCCGATAGGTCTAGGAGAATCAGGACTGCAGAGTGGGAAGCAGCCTGGGCAGCATGTAGTGCTTCTGTGACTGCGAGGAGTGCAGTTTCCGTGGAGTGTGCCTTCTGGAATCCTGACTGGTTGGGATCCAGCAGGTTGTTCTGTGAGAGATGGAGAGAAAGCTGGTTAGAGACAACACGTTCAAGGGTTTTGGAAAGAAAGGAAAGGACTATTTTCAGCAATGGTACACTTATTTTTTCAGTGGGTAGATCTTGTTGAGCTGGTCATTTTGAAAGTAGATCTCACGTCATAAATGTGTGGGCACCCCTGTTCTAGCCCCTAGGATGACCCGAGGCCCACCACTTAAAAACCACATGCTACGGTGCCCAAATCTGAATTTAGGTGCTCAAATGAACTCAAACTGAAGCAATTCAGTAAAGGTCAACACTTCCTCCTGGGGTCATATTAGGGGCTGGGACCTCCAGTAAAAGGCCTAAATACTCTCCAAGAGTTGGGGAACAACATATCAAGAGAGTGGAGTGGTAGGCCCTTGGATTGACCCAGGACCAGTGATTAAATGTACCCCACTGAAAAATAGCAGATCTACAAGCTCGTAGCGTGGCACTCGGTGCCGCACTACGAGCTTGTAGATCTGCCCAAAGTTGAAGGGCTTCAACCTTGGGTACTGGGTAGCTGAAGTTGAAGCTCTGCCCTTCAACTTTGGGCACTTTTACATGTAGGCTGACCCAAAGTTGAAACAGTTGCAAGGGGGACATCTTTGGGCATGGGGTCCTCATCATTGGATATGTTGTTCCCACAACCACGAAAAGTATTTTACCCTTTACTGGAGGTCCTAGGCCCTAAAATGACCCCATGAGGAAGCGTTGACCTTTACTGAATTGCTTCAGTTTCTCGTTCATTTGACCACTTAACTTCAGATTTGGGCACCCTAACATGTGGTCTTAAAGTGGTGGGCCTGTGGTCATCTTAGTGGCTAGGAGGTCTACATACTCTCCCAAGATGGAGGAACAACATTTTACAATCTGGGAAACTATAGGCCTTTGTATGGCTACAGTGTGGTTACACTGGTTCAATCCTACCCTAAATCTAGGCCTAAGACGTGACACCTCAAAGTGGGGTACATTGCATCCACTGGTCAATCCAAGGGCCTACCTCTCAGAAGTGTCTATTTGTACGTCTCTAAATGTTTTGATGAATTGAACATGGTGGACCCTATTGTAAACAAGTGTAATGCTTAATTGGGTCGTCCACTCACAGTTAACAGCCTTTGTATTGAGTTTGTGCTTGAAATGTACTGTAATTCTGCAAACTGTTAATAAATATTTCAATCAATCAATCAATCAATCAATCAAATGGTTCCCAATCTTTTCAGGCCGTGACCCCCCAAAAGAATAATATTTGAAATCGTATTTGAACTGCATGGGTATATCCCTATAACCGAGATAAGCACTTTGAAAGTTGTAGGAGTTGAGGCATTTAGTTTGACTCGGTCAAACTAAATCTCAGAATGCTATATAGACAGAAACATTTGAAAATTGTTTGTTGGTTACTTTTGTATAGCCTACTGATCTTGTTATTATTTCATTTTTCCTTTTAGACAAGGTATTTAAAAGGTACACAAATATGTGTATATGTTTACTGTTGATATGAGTGAGAAAACAATGTTGCACATTAAGCTAATCACCTGGGGACTCCCCAAAATAATTTGGGGATCCCCCTGGGCCTGCATGGGGATCCCGAACCCCAGTTTGGGAACGATTGGCTTAGGAAACGGCGCTGGCCGGGGTGCTGAACTCACAGGTCTGAACTCAAAGCACTTTGCAATGTATGAAAGGTGCAATATAAATAATAATATTAATAATGATAATGATATAATAATAATAATAATAATAATAATAATAATAATAATAATAATAATAATAATAATAATAATAATAATAATAATTATAATTATTATTATTATTATTATTGTATATAATTCAAAGAACCTCACGAATAAAATGCAACCAATGAAAATCTCCCATGCACAAAGCGTGGCCGAATGAGAGCTGGCTTCCTTCACATACGTCACATGCTAAGGAAGTAGCCGGTGCAGACCATAGATAGAGGACCGGTGCATAGTGTGTGTATGTGTATATCTGTCAGTGCTGGGCCCCAGCCAGCGGCACCTTGCTACAGTGTGTCACCCGCCACCCCGCTCCTCGAAGCAGCAGCTATACAGAGACATAACGCTGCCCTAGAATAATAATAAACGCACGTGGAGCAGCAGAACCGGGTTCCAGAAGAACTGCGTGGGTTCCACTGAACCGATCTGCAGACCATGGGAGCGAACAACAGCACGCGCCGCGTCTCGTTCGAGTCTGACGAGAACGAGAATGTCACAGTGGTGAAGGGCATCAGGGTTAGTTAATATTAACACATCTGTTTGTTATTGTTAAATTAACGATGGTGATTATAGATGGACTGTGTGTTGCACGTTTCGATGTTTTCAGCCGCACGGGTTGTTTTGAGTGTGCAGACATTGAATCATGTCATGAATGTAATGTTTACGAATGTTATGTAAGGTGTGTGTGCACACACACGTGTGAGTCTGGTATAGCTGTTGACGTTTGGTTGAACTTGAACCTGACATCCTGAACCTGACATAATCTTAAATCAGGGGTCTTCATCTTCATCTCGTTTTTCAGGCCAAGGACCCCTTAGCTGAGACTGAGAGAGAGATAGAATATGATATGAAGCGGGTAGCCCCGCCCCCACTACATACTATTGTATAAAATTGTGTTGCAGATTAACTTTTTCATAGATTTCATAGATAGTTGCATAGACTTGTTTGACAGCACTATCATCGGTTTTTGTTTGTTTGTTTACACATTAGCTTCTCTATTAATATGTTGGATTCATGTTAATGTTTCAAACATTTAACCACTTAAAACCTCAATACTCTGTAAACTTGACGTTTGGCTTTGCACTTGGTCTGTTCCTTTTTCCCTCTACACCAAACCTCTTTTGCTGAGCAGATCTGAGAGGCGTTGTAAGCTTGTAGATCGGCTATTATAGGTTAATGTTCCTCCCCGAATCAGGTATTCAAGGGTTCAAGACAAGTGGTTGATGTACATTTTACATCAACCACTTGAACCCTTGAATACCTGATTCATATACCTATTATTTTACAATGTAAAATAATACAGTCAGTACCTATGATTGCTCCCCCACCCAAACCCCCCTCCCCCTGTTGAAGACCCCTGCCTTAAAACATTTTTCCATCTATATATTCCAGAGGTGATCTAAATATTGTTTTGACTGAACAAGAACAAGTCAAGCTTCCAGGAGAAACTGACATGCTTAGCTTTGTTGTTGTTGTGACATGCAATTAGTGTGTTGCAATCTAACTTATCTTCTGAAGTTAAACACAACCATATAATATCCTATACACACCTTGGGTGTCCGTGACCCCTAGGACATCCTCAGAGTTACCATAAGACCCAGACAATGAAATGCCTACTCCAGTGACGGTTCCCAAACCTTAGTTTTTTGAGGGGCTCTAGTCCCGTGATGTCTCACATTCGCCATTGACAATGAAAGGAGAATTTACGTCATAATGTGCCTGAAATATGACGTAAATTTGTGGCAACACAAACATTAAATGTAATTGACAATGAAAAAGGAAAATTCGCGTCATATGTAGACGAGCAAATCGGCTAACCAATCACATACATTCAGTTGTCATCTTACATGATCATGGTGAAAAGATAATAACATAAGTTGACAAATGAATTCATGAAGAAGTATATTCATTTTTTTATTGGATGATGTACGACGACGACTTTTTTTAATTTCAAGGACCATCGAAATTGGCAGTGCCCAGGATCGAACCTATGACTTTGTGGTCGAAGGGCGACTGAGCTAGGCCGGACACAGCCCTGTGCAGCCCTATTGCAAGTTTGCAGAACATTGCTTTACTTAAAACTCTGTTGTTCCACCCCGTTGTGGTGATGGACAGTCTCTGTAATGTAACTATAGGTGTATACAGTATGTCCATCCATCAGAGGCGATGCACTGGACAATATGTCTGACAACAGCAGCTTTTGCTTTTTGTTCGGTATAACTTTCTGGTATAACTTTCTGGCTGAAATGTGGAGGTGAAAAAATCTCATATCTCGGTTCAGTCACTTTCAACGTGTAAAGTTGGATCTACTGGTATAAACAAACGCTAGTGGTGCTTGCTATTGCTTTGGCCCTATCTGAAAGACCAGCGAAAGGCTCTTTACAAGTCAAGGGGAGCTGCGTCCTGTGTGTGTACCATTATCCCTAATATTTGTATTTGTACATATCTGTATCTTTATAATAAATACCCTGTTAGTTTAAATGTACAATTATACAAACTAATTAATTTACTGCGAGAGTGAGGTCTAGCCAACACCAACTCGGGATTCCTGGATCGCTGCCCTCCACAATTTCCTATTTAACATCAGGTTCTTGAGCTCTGCAGTGTTGTTAGTTAAGCTGTCGCGCCGCAGTACGTCTACAACAAAGTATTAGGCATTTGGGTACCTGCCTGTCTGTATGCATGGGATGTGTTTACTGTAACAGTAATTAGCATTATAAGGACTTATATGGTCAAGTATAAATTCATTGGACTATGTTTATAACACTATCGTTACAGTTATAAGCACGCATAAGTACTCATAATTATAGTTGTACCGATAACAAGTATCTGAAAAGTTGCCGATACTGCCTATAATGCTGGTATCAGTATTGGTCAGTATGTCAGTCTATTCTGATGCCATGTAATTTATCACATGATGTGTCATTTACAGTCATCAATTATTTTGTATTTTGAATGCTTCAGTTCATGTTGCACTACTGTTTAATACTCTTAACTGTACTATTTACATTATGTGTATGGAGTTGTTTGCAGAAAGTTAACTTTCAGCAACTTAAATATTCATCATTCTATCACTGAATATTCTCTTTCTCTTCTTTTTGCAGCTTTCTGAGAATGTCATCAACCGCATGAGGGAGCCGTATTCTGCTCCCCTCCTCCCCCGCACGCCCCCATCACCTCCTCCCCCCGCGGTGCCCTCCACCGCACCACCTCCTCCCCCCGTGGTACCCACTGCCCCATCACCACCCCCCTCCATCGCCACCCTCAGTCCCTCTGCACTCCTGCAGCCCGTGTCTCCATTTGACCCTGTCACCTCTTTGCCTCCTCCTCCCGTAGAGCCCCCTGTACTCCCAGCATCTCCTCCTCCACCAGCCCCACCTGCCACAGAGATAGTGCCTCTGCTTTGTCTTGCTCCACCCATGGAACAGGTGCCAGTACCCACCATCACCACAGACATGGTAATCCCATCTCCTCTGTCCCCGGCTACAACTATCGCTGCTGCTTTTGAGTCTGACGAGGCAGCGCCTCCTGCTGTTGAGATGGTAACTATGCACCCACCTCCCCCTGCTCCCGTTGAATCCCCGGCTGCCCCTGCTCCCGCTCCGGTTGAGGTGGAAACCGTAATTCTGCTCCTTCCACCTCTTCCGTCTCCCGTAATCGAAGCAACCCCTGCACCTGAATGTGTTCCTGCCCCCGTAATCGAAGCAACCCCTGCATCTGAATCTGTCCCACCAACGGTAATTGAACATCTCCCTGTTGAATCTATTCCTCCTCCCATAATTGAACCTCCCCCTGTAACTGAATCTGTCCCTCCTCCCATAATTGAACCTCCCCCTGTAACTGAATATGTTCCTCCTCTGCCTCTCGTAATTGAGTCTCCTCCTGTCGTAACTAAACCTGTTCCTCCCCCTGAGCCTGAACCCGTATCATCTCCACTTCCTGTCCTCGTAATTGAACCCGTTTCCACCCCCCCTGCTGAGTCATTTGCCCAGCTTCCTCCTCCTCCTCAGCCTCCAATGGAAGCTTTGCCTCCTCAGCCCGCTCCTGTTGCTGCTGCTGCTGCTGCTGCTGAACAAGTCGCTGCGCCTCCCCTAGCCGAATTTGTTGCTCCTAGTGAACCAGCTGCACCTCCTCCTCAGCCCATGGTGGAACCAGTAGCTCCTGCTCCTGTCCCAGAGCTAGTGGATGTCCCGGAGCCTGCGGTGGCCCCCCAAGAGCCTGCGGTGCCCCCCCCGGAGCCTGCGGTGGCCCCTGCAGAGCTAGAGCCGGCAGTGGCTGCTCCAGAGCCTGAAGTTGCCCCTCCAGAGCCTGCAGTGGCTGCTCCAGAGCCTGATGTTGCCCCTCCAGAGCCTGCAGTGGCTGCTCCAGAGCCTGAAGTTGCTCCTCCAGAGCCTGCAGTGGCTGCTCCAGAGCCTGAAGTTGCCCCTCCAGAGCCTGCAGTGGCTGCTCCAGAGCCTGAAGTTGCCCCTCCAGAGCCTGCAGTGGCTGCTCCAGAGCCTGAAGTTGCCCCTCCAGAGCCTGCAGTGGCTGCTCCAGAGCCTGAGGTTGCCCCTCCAGAGCCAGCAGTGGCTGTTCCAGAGCCTGAGGTTGCCCCTCCAGAGACTGTGGTGGTGCCCGCGGTGGTCCCTGAGCCTGTAACCGCTCCTCCACCTCCTCCGGCACCAGCTGGTGAGTTGGAAAATCAGTATGATTTTGATTCTGATGCTTGTTTTTGTTAGGGCTGTCCTCAACTAAATAAGTTCGTAGTTTTTTTATACACAGGTTTAATATATGTCTTTAGTTTGTTTTGTAAAAGCATTGACAATTAAGGGAAAATTTACATCAATCTGTCATTTACGTCATAATATTCTCTTTATTGTTAATGTTTGTATTTGCACAGTTTGTTTTACATCACCATTACATCACCTAATCAACATGAGTTAGACTTTAATATATTAGCGCCCCTCACTTCACATGGGTGTGATTTTTATACACAGTATATTGATTACGTTTCACAACTCTGTTCTACACACATCTGTATCACTCAGGTTGTCGTGCGATTGAAGTAAACGGGAAATAAACAGAAGTGAAAAGTCTGCTGGTTTATGCAGGGCTTAAAGTTCTCCGTCCTGGGGACGGATTTCTGTCTTGAGGACTTCATATGCGCCATTTATGAGATCAGTGGGGATCGGCAAAAACTATATATAAGGGGGGTGGGGGGTGTATGTGGCCATGCGGCCACGGTGTGAATGACATGAAGTCATCAAAACGCAGCATTCTTGCTACTAGTCAAGTGATCTCTCCAGTCCAAACTGCCAAGCATCCATTCCCACTTACATTTTACAATTTAGGCATTTAGCAGACGCTCTTAATCCAGAGCGATTTACATTAGGCAAGAACAAAAGCATGGGAATACATCACATATATAAAATGCATTTATCATGAAACATGCGTAAGCTAAGAACGTAACTAGAACATATCTATATAATGACACTATACATATAAACTATACATATATACTATACTATGCTATACATATGTACTATGATGTGCTATGACTACATACAATGCAATTATTGTGCGGTCTACATGACATGCTATAAGTCTGTTTCAAATGCTATCTAAGTCTAAAAGTGCTATCACTTAAATTATGTTTACATCGATCAGCTGCTCAGAAAGCACCACGTGCTGCTGAATGTAACCCGACACGGCGATACCCAAGTGTTGGCATGCCGGTGTCGTGCGCACTGCTGCGCAGACAGTAAATAGCAGATCTGCAATCTCACAGCGTGTCACGAATGCTCCGTGCTGTGAGCTTGTATATGTGCTATTTACTGCACGCAATAACACCAGTGCGCAACTAAGTCTGTTGTGCTCAATTGGATTTCCCCCTGCTATTCTGACTTAAAAGTAGCACAGATTTAATTTACCACTGAAGTTATGAAAGTTTCTCCATATGGATCATGGCAGCGTGTGTCCAAAAGATGAAATCACAGGAATAATGGAAGTCACTGGAGTTCCAAATCGAAAGTTGATTACACCACACAACAGGTAGGATGGGATTATTGTTGACAGGGAAGGCAGCCGTAATTGACAATAAAAGTGTTCGGTTCTCTTGCATTAAATTAGACAGCGGAACACTTGCTAATTGCTATGTTTGTCAATCAGAGATTTGAGAGGATTTATTTGTTACTCTCACAAAAGTTACCAATGCCAATGCAAACACTTCCGGTGGTGTTTCATATCATCTTTTCTTGACTGTGCCTTCTTTAAGTTTCACTACCAATGCCTCCATGATTATCACTCGATTGGACCGCCTGCTACGACACAGGAGTTAAATGCAATTCACGCCACGGTGTAAGAACAGGCTCGGACGTCAGGTGCTCTGCAACACACTACAGTGCTACCGGGTGTTTCAAGAGAGGATGCATGCGTATCAATGACCCATCGTGTGTGCAAACTGCAATCATACGGTGGTCAGAATGTTAGGGAAACATGATTTTACCAATACCACCACAAACAAATTGCGCGCTACGTGCACCAGGATATTAGTGTTTTTTTTGCATTAAGCCCTGCTTATGCTCTATGGCAATGGATTGTTTAGAATCCTAATATCTCAGATTCTTTTTCCAGGCTGTGTTTTGGATCAAAACAAGCTTGATTTGCGTCTCACTTCTATAAACGATATGATCGCCGGTAACATGTTTTTGGTGAATTAAATAACATTCAGTGGACATGTTACTTAGGGATTTTACACTTCCTGCTTCTCCGTTTCCAAGTGAAACGGCTTTCAAAATAAGACGGGTTTTCCGTTGAAATGAATGCTTGGCACTGGCAGTTCTCGAGTATAAATTCAGCCACCAGATGGCGGTGATGGCGGCAAGTGAGTTAAGTGAAGCCAAGCAAACTTCCCCCGTATCGCAACACAACCATGGGTCCCATCAGTGAGGAAGTGACTGACTTGTTTTCATCACCGGTGCATTTGGTATGCATACTCTTAGATCACCCAAATTCTAGAGGATCAAACGTACTGTATGCATAATTCATAGGATATGGAATACTGAATGAGGGCAAAGATAGAGCAAAGCAAAATAAATCTGTACTGTAAAGGGATGTTTTTGACAAAATGTTGAACACAGATAATTCTTCTGTGGATTTAAATGTAGCCAGGCAGCACACTCTCACTCCCCAAACGACCTGGGGGCGTGTCGTTTTAGGGGAGAATGCGTTGGGACATTAACTTTAAGATTGCATCAAGCCTACCACTGCTTCATGGATGATTTTGTTGACTTGCCAATGTGTTCCTCGTACATTACTTAAGTTCCGTCGTTCCCAAACTGAGCATTGATTGAGCAATGATTTTGGGGGGTCCCCAGATGATTATGTTAATGTGCAACATTGTTTTTTCATTTAACAGTAAACAAACAACATACAGTATAAGTGTATACATTATGCAGGGTATCTGCACATTTATAAAGTTATTATTTAATGGTTTTTAAGACTTTTTAACACCAAATTAGCCAAATTGTCAAATATTTTGTAAGAAACATTGTGAAAATAGCCGTGGGAGACGTTGTGAGCTTGTAGATTTGCTATTTTCGTGGCGTCAAACTAAATGTAATGCCTACAATTCCAAGTACTTGTCAGGGTATGGGGTCTCCACTTCAAATACGATTATTTTGGGGGGTCACGGCCTGAATGTCTGCTTGCACTGTCACCTTGTTTTAAATCCCTAATTATTTCCACATACAGTTTTGCAAATAGGTCAGTATGGGACAACACTGAACTAACACTACTATTGAAATTCAACAGGATTTCTCATCAGTAGCTTGCTTAATTAGAGGGAAACATTAGGAAGGAAAGAATTGTCCAGAGTGCAGCCATATAGATTAAATTCTATCAATGTTTAGTGTGTGGGTGTTTCTTTGTAAGGCTACAGTACCTGAGGACTTTACTCTCAAACTTCTCCACTTGCAGATTTTTAATTAGTCTTCATTCCTTAAATAATGCACTTCAATTTTGCCTCGGCCATATTATGATACATTGCCATCACCCAACTGTTAATCAAATGATTCATTATTTTTTGTTAGAACGTTAATGAATTGATGCTGCAATTAGTGGCTCTCCATTTTGGCTTGGCACCGTGGCGGTGAACTTAAGGTGGCGTGTATTCTTCGTCCTTCAGTTTGGAAGACTAGTTGGCTTCCTGAGACCTCACGAAAGAAAAAACAGATGAAATGCAAGGTTTCTCCCTGACAGTAATGATATTACTTACCGGTATTTGAGTTATTTTCAGCCTACAGTATAATGATATGCCCAAACTCCCTATGTAACTTATTTTTATCATTAAAATGTAATTTTGTCCAGTCTGTTATACAATATAACTTGTATGGTAACTTATAGAGTATACAATATTTTGCTCTTCTATACATCTATGGTCTTATATGCTCTTCTATTGAGACATTTAGGTCCGATGTCTAGGTGAGACACGCAACCTTTGACACCATCCTATATTTCTAGTTTGACATTAATATTGACCTGAAGGTGAAGATTCAATGAATCCCCTGATCAAACGCGCAGGCTCTAGTGTTAATGATTTCAGCAGAAATCTGATGTGGAACAGGGAAGTTACATGGTGTTGCTTTTAAGAACCTGTTTTAAAAAAAGGTGCCGATATTGATTATTAGAGAGAGGTGGTACACTGGTATGTGTGAGGGTCCTCCTGCTAATGTCAAGTGAAGGGCATGCGAGTGGGTAGCTGTGTCTGGGGAGCTCGGGCGTGGGAGAAAGTTCTTTCTACAGGATGACATCACCAGAGGGGTGGGGGGGGGGGGTAAGGCTCCCCCATCCTTGACGGCGCACAATTGGCAAAGTAATTAAAAAAGGCCAACTTCTGCTACGCCACACTAACTCCGGTGATTAAAACGACACCTCCGCAGTTTCACACAACAAACCACCGGGTCTCATTAACGTACGTATGTGTGTGTGTGTGCGTGCTTTTGCACACGCACCTTTTCCTTAGATTGGTGCACATGTATTTTTTTTGCAGGCTAGCTCAAGTTTATATCTCACTCAAGACAGCGCCAATGCCCAGTGTTGCCATGTCTGATTATTATAAGTGTCTTCGGGCTTGATTTGTGTTTTTGTAAAGTCACATTGTGTTTATTGGGGACTTGTTTCTAAAGGTGTAGTTGCTTATTTGGGCTTGCATCCTAATGTCAAGGACCCCCAGATTAATATGCATTTGTCCAGAACCTCATCTGAAAATATTTTGTGCTGGGGAGCCCCCCATACAAGATTTGTGTTGTTAAACACAAATCATATGTTTTTAATTGGCAGATCTACAAGCTCACATTATGTGTTGTGAGCTTGTACAGTAGATCTTCTATATTTTCAAATAGTTGATGTAAAGTAGTAAAACTTGGCCTATAGTTGCTTCTTTTGGGATTGTTTTCATAGACCTGGTTGTTTGTTTCTCTTGCAAAATCTAGCAACACTGCCCATGTCATTTATCAGCAGCAGGTCTCCTATTGGCTAAAGGCTTACTCTGGTGTCGGGCTAAAAGTCTTTAAAGGCTGCTAAATGTCACATATATTACTGATGACATCTTCTGGTTGTCCTCACCAGTTAATATATGTGACATTTATCAGCATTTATTCACATATTCCACACAAAGACATAACCCTGTTTTGCACTGCATGGGCTATCTTCAGTGTGGTGCATTATAAGGTTTTTCTGCCTGTCAAAAAAGCATTCCTCCATTGTCTGTGCTAATTGGTTTTTAGATTAAAAGATAAATATGACAGTATCAACACAGTACATTTTTGTGTTGAGCACAGCTTTTATGGCTTATTCTTTCATTTTACTTCCACTGGACAGTTATGGAGGAACACTGTGTCGAGGCTTTTGTGTGCTTTCAAGTAGAGCCCGACCGAGAATTATCCCCCTTTTGCCTCTATTATTTATATATCTATGCTCAAACCGAGTGGAAGTGTGTAGGGCGAGTGGCGAGGAGCTAGTTTCAAAGGCTCTGATTGGGTCACTGTTTATTTGACTTGGTTGGTACCAGAGCTAGCATAGCTAATCTGCATCGTGGAAGGCGGAGAACAAACTGTGACGATATGCCCGTTACATATCGTCTCTGCCGCGTGGAAACTTTTACTTTTCAATTCAAATTCATAACTGTAAGTAGCAGATCGACGAGCTCAAAACGTGACACTTCACACCACGTTTCGAGCTTGCAGATCTGCTACTTTTGATGCTTCTGTGTGCCACTGTAGTATGATCATAACCTGGGCGGGACCAAGGCAGCACTGTGTATACCTTGATCCCGCCTCTAGCTGCCGCTGATTGGCCAGGCCGTTTTGTGGCCGGGCATCAAGTCTGCCTGAGAGTTCCCAGATGGGAGCAGGAGGGGGGAACCCAGTGTACTCTCTGCTGCCCCATCTGGCGGAGTCAGGTTAGTATGATCAAGCAGGTTGTTAATTTACAAAAACAAAGTTATGTCAGCTCGTAGGCGGTCCGTACTTGCCGTCGTATGTGGAGGCCAGTCTATGACATTCACAACCAACCACCAAACCAAGCCAACTCATAATTCACTGTCACACCTTCGTCCAAACCCGGGTAGCTGAGGTGCTCTTCAGATAGCTAGCCAGGCCCTCAGGAACAACCGGTGAACAGGTTCTGATACCGTCTGAGGATCCTTGAGCGAAAGCTGGTTCAGGGTCAGAGTGTTCCGAATCGACAGGAGCCCCGTGTCAATTCCAAGTAGGACATGTAAATGTTAAAGAGATTAAAAACTCATCATCTTTTTCAACTGTTTTTTTTTTTCTTTCTTTCCCTCCCCTTGCTCTTGATTTCCTCCAGTCGTTAAACCCCATGGAAAAACCCGGGGAGAGGTAGGAGGACAGTCTATTGGCGGTGGAGATAATAGACAAGCAGCTAAATTGCGTTTCTCATCAGAAGTTTCATTAACCCCAGGACCTGCGCCGAGGGCATAATCTGTACCATTATCACTTCCTCACGCTCCTGCCTCGCGCCTAGCCGATTGAAACCGGGACAGCGTCCGTGTCATTTCACAGTTTAGCGTTGGCTATTCAAAAATAGCAGATGTACGAGCTCACAGCGCGTCGCTTTGTGTATAGCTTGTACATCTGCTAGTTTTGCACGTTTTTGAAAAATCTGAGTTTGAGAAAAATCCGATTTTTCTATTTCTTTCGAGAACTTCTGATTTTTATAAAGCATTCTGTGGAATCGGCCTCGGGTCTTGACGGTTTAGACAAGTCCTTGGACACCTTGGACCACGTTCAAACAAGGGGCGACAAAAAGGGGAAGGAGAAAAGGGAAAAAGAACAACCCCAGAGTGAGACCCCTCTTCAGAATAACCCTTTTATTCCTCCTTCAGTGGTTCTCAAAGTGGGGTCCAGGGACCCTCAGGGATCCTTGAGGGGGCGTTCCAAATGGACCGTTGCACGTCTGAGAGTGTATAAATGGAACAAAGCCGATACCCCGCATGGGCCCATTTGCTTTCATTTGTACACTACACTAAAGTTATGGGGGTCCTTGAAATGAAATCGTTTGGTTCACTGCTTTAACCCATTTTGATCTGAGATCAGATTCTAAAAATGTCTTCTACGTCCTGACAGTTTTCTGAAAAAGCTATGTTTCTATGTCAGTCGTTCTTCGATTTTTCAAAAATAGCAGACCTACAAGCTCGTAGCGCGCCACTCGGTGGCGCGCTATGAGCTTGTAGATCTGCTATTTTTCAATAGCTAAAGCATAATATAATGCTAACACCAAAAGGGGTTCCCGCCCAAAATGGGTTAATAGGGATAGTTCACACACAAAATTATTACTGATTTTCTAACAATTACTCACCCCATGAAGCCTTGAATTCATGGAGATTTTTTTGTTTTGAAGTTTATATTATTATAATAAATCACACCCGTGTGAAGTGAGGGGCGCTAATATATTAAAGTCTAACTCATGTTGCTATGATTAGGTGATGTAATGGTCATGTAAAACAAACATTAAATTCTCTTTATTGTTAATGGCATTTAATGTTTGTGTTATGGACAAGATGACGTAAAGTTTCCATTCATTGTCGATGGCGTTATTAAAACAAACATTGAACTAAAAACAAACATTAAACGTGTATATAGAAGGGGCTAGCGCCCCTCAAAAAATATATTTCCTATTTACTTCAATCAATTAACTTTAACCCCATACTAGGAAAAAAAATAATACTGATCTACAAGCTCACATAGCTTGTAGATCTGCTGTTTTTGTTGAAGGTTCGCCCCTAGAATAGTTATGCAGGGGTGGTGTGGTGGTTAATACAACTTCTTCCCTTGGAACACATGGTGGTTTCCCATTTTCACAGGACGATAAGACTAATGAGAAAATCTACTTCATTTAGTTAATTATCGACCCTTTTCTGTCCCAGCAACACACTCTCGCGAGATATAGCATCAGTAAACATAGGATGTCCGCGAGATTTGCCATCAAACGCTAGGCGCCCACTTAGGAGACCATTAGGATTTGTGTACCATTCGGCCTCTAGTGTATCGTCATAAAATGTATGACGATACACTAGAGGCCGAATGGTACACAAATCTTAAGATGGTTAATTTTTTTAATGAACCATCTTTGGTTTCAACATTGGGACAATACACCCGTCCAGCCACACATATTTCTCCTACTCTTCTCCTGTTTTTAGTCCACCTCGTGTCTCTCCATGGTCCAGCTATAGGTGGAGACACATCTTTCAGCAGGCCATTAGTCCAGCACAGTGTGTGGGCTCCCTATGTCCAATGAATATTTATAGACGCTGTGTGGGAGTCTCAACCTTGACTGTGGTGTCATCAGCGCACACACACACACACACACACACACACACACACACACACACACACACACACACACACACACACACACAAAATCAATGGTTGCCTCATTGAGGTCACAACCTTTCAGGAATGGCCTGAACTTTGCAACTTTTTTAAGAACGAGATCCTTTATTAATTAAAGTCATTTAATGCAATCAAATAGGACTTTTCTGTTTGGATTTATGGGCTGTCAAGGCCAGAAAGTAGCCTTTTGCCACTCAGTAGGCGTTCCCGCATAACTTCCGGGTATGATGATGATGTCACGTGCATACCCTCTACTAATTTAAGATGTTGAGGAGACCTTGTGGGTAAAAAACAAGAGAGAACATGAGTTCTGATTAAAATGTCATGTCAGTCACACAACTGTTGTACGAGGTTCACTGCATGGCAACAGCAATCAACTTCACCTGTCAAGTATGGCAGTAGTTCTCTCATTGACATTGACAGTTCTCTCATTGACATTTTCATGTCAATGAGACCCCCAAATTGATATGTAACTGGCTACAGACCCTCCCCCGCACACCCTGAAAAGGTTTTGTGCCAGGTAGACCTCCAGAAGAGAGAATCAAAGCATTTTGTATATATTTTTTAATTATTTCCCAAAAGCAGATCTACAAGTTCGGAGCACAGTACAAAGTGACTCGTTTTGATCTATTTTCGAATAACAGATATTTTTGAATAGCCAAAGTATTTTAGATTAGAACCTACAGAATTTTTTTTAGAAGCTAACATAATACATGAATAAAGCGGTTAACATGATTGTGATGCTACGTTAAATACTTTTGCTGGGGACCCCCCTTTGTAATACACATTGTAAAGTGCTTTGGATAAAGGTGCTATATAAATGCACCATGTACCTTTTTTTATTTACCATCTATTGTATTGTTTAAAACACCACCTTGGCTACTTTGACTTGGATGAAGAACTAGATAGGAAAAGTAAATGGCCTTTGGCGGAAGTAAATCGACTACAAAAGACAGTGTTTCCCCTCTCAAGAACCACTCGGTTTGGTTGAGAGTGGAAAACAATATTTATATTTATTTTAGACTGATGTGATGTCTTTTCTTCTCTTTTATTTTATTTCTTTCAAAAAGACATCTTGAAAAAGCCCTTGGCAAAACAACTTTGTTTTGCCATCATTTTAAATGTCAGTCAGCACTGTTATTAGTTTCTGCTTCTACCTACAAAAATACCGTTTTGTCTGTTTGCTATCTGACAGAACCATCTTACTTTATAGTGTATAGTTAATATTGTAGAGGCAGGGGTTTAACTACGGTTCCTATTTATCAGGACAGAAAAGCCTTTTATAAATGGACAAGACAGTGTTGCCATGTCTGCTTATTATAAGCAACGTTTATTTTTCTTTGCTTTTCCTGTAAAGTTGAGTTTTTGGGGCTTGTTAGTTGTTTCATAATGTCATTGAAATCGGTGGTTCTCAAACAAGAACTCTCAAATTAACTAATTGACTGGCATTAACAATTTCAAGCCGGTTTAGCATATGGTTAAAGGATTTATTTAAAAGAAAACATGTATATACTCTATACATCTGTTGCTAGACTGCGTTTTGGTGAAAACAAGCTTACATTCAACTGCCAATAACTAGGCGCAGCGGTTCCCAAACCTGTCAGGCCGTGCACCCCCAGTTACCTCCTGACCTAGCTGACGCACCGCCCTACACCGAAAGGAAATGTGTGTATAATTGTTTACATGCAACATATATCCTATGCCGCCTGCATATATATATGTTGACATATATACAGTATGGTATATATGTCCACATATATAGTTATGGGTTCCTTGAAATTAAAACAAGTTTGAGAACCACTAATCTAGGAATACATGCAAATACCATTAATAATTGCAGCTACAAGTCGGTAAAATAATAGCGTAAATATTACAGTAAGATGATTTTGTATTTTCAGTTGATGTTGCACTGACTGTAAATGACATATCGTCATGTGATAAATCGGATTGGCACAGACTGACATACTCGCAGATTCGGCGAGTATATTTTTGACAGTATATCAGCAGCTTTCCCGATACTGTTATCAGAACAACTCTAAAAGGAAGTACACCCAGAGTGACTGGAGTATATATTCGATCAGAAGAAATGTTGATGTATTGCATCCCTCCCTACTTTGAATGAAACACTGTACGTTTTTAGGAGTACGGATACATTTCTCACTATTTGTCTCTACCTGTCGCAGTGAAAAGTACCAAAAATGTGACAGTTCTGCAATAAGCCTTGAACAGAGATCAAGTCTTTTCAATGGAGTGCAATAACTTCTCACATATTACAATAGAATGATTCATTCTCAATGCCAGAGGGACTCGTATAGGAGAGAGAAATCCTCCACCTATAAGACTTCCTCATTACAACGATGTGATGTTATACCGTGGATGTCAGACTGTCTGGTTACAGACTTTCTGTGGGAGAAAGCAGACATGAACCTCTTCTACTGTCCGTCAAAAGGTATCTTTAGCCCGTTAACCCATTACAACCGGGATTGCATCCGTGTCATTTTAGATTTGAACCACTTGTACCATTATTTTATTATTATTTTGGCTATTCAAACATGGCAGATATACAAGCAAAATGAGTTACCGTAGCATCACGAAAATGTTTACCGCTTTATCCATTTATATGTTGGTTATTCAAAAATAGCAGTGCGCGAGCTTGTACATCTGATCTGCTATTTTTGAACATTTTTGAATGATCTTCAAAGTGTGAGAACTAATTTTAGAAGGTATTTGTAGAATCGGGCCTTAGGTCTTAAAGGTTTAGACCATTCCAGCATTGTGTTTTAGAACATTGGCTCATAGTAAAACCATGACACTTGTCAGAAATGTTTGAAGGCAAGTGCTCTCTCTCTCTCTCTCACCCCACCAGTCCCGAAATAAGAAGCTTTTTGCAATCTCAACAGGGCAGTGAGAAGAGGCCGCGAGTCCGCGACTTCGACTTTCTTGGAATTGATCTAAGAATGACCTTTTGCACTTCTCTTTTCCCCCCCCCTAATCTGTACCCTTAAATCCCCCTCTAGTGCACAGTATTTAGTACTTTCCGGAATCGACCTAAGGTTTCCAAACTTTTCAGTACTGCGACCCCCATAATCACATTTTATTTGAACTGACCATTCACATGAAATTGTAGGGATTACATTGTAATTTGAATCCGTTCCACAGATGCAGTCAAGTGAAATCTACAAGCTCACAGCTCACTGCAAGGTGTTTGAGAGCTTGTAGTTTGGCTATTACAATATTAGATTATTTTCCTCTTTCTTACAATATTTGACAATTTGGTATTTATAAATCAATAGATTGTAGAGTGGGTGTCGGGACCCCCCAAAATATTTTTAATCCAATGCCATATACTACTATTTTTCTCTCACTTTTGGCTAAAAGTAAACATCCAGTAGACCTATTATCTCAATCCCAACGGCGCCCCGAGCGATACTGTAACTGCTTATAGCTGGTTGTCACATCTAGCTCCAACCGCTTTGGATTTGAGTTGATTCCGTATGTGAAGTCAAAGGAAAGCGTAAATCGGCCGGTCCTCCCTTAAGCCAATTTGAATATAGGATAGGATGACACACGGCCGCTAGCCTGATGCTAACATAGCACAGAATGACACGCTTCATGTCTCTCTCGCTCGCTCTCTCTCGCTCTCTCTCTCTCTCTCTCTCTCTCTCTCTCATGTGCTGAGATCAATGGAGAGATGAGTTCTACCCTCCTCCTGAGTTGTGACTATACTGCCCAACTAAGATGAGCATTGGCTCCTGTTCTGACAGCATGCCGACTGACAGCTGTCCGTCTCCTGGAGGTTATGACACACAGCAAAAGGCTGTCAGCCGTCAGTCAGTCAGTCACAGCTAGCGTCGCTCTGCTCCACTGTCTGTCTCTCTGCTGCCGATCGAGGCCCTTTGTAACCCTCTACCCTTTCTTTCAACCACTGGTGTATTTTCAGCAGTGGTGGAAAAAAGTACTCAAATGTTTTGCTTAATATGGTTATTATTAATCCAGAATCACCAGTCTTATATTTACCGGTTCTTGGCGTCTCCGTCGCCTGGCAACGCTTTGCTTCCACGTTGTGATGTCATTGAATGTTTTCGCTCTGTAAACTCTGTCTATCTATTCTAATGTGTCGCATTGTGAGCTTGGAGATCGGCTATTTTCAAATGGCCGAAATGTACAGTATACAGGGCTGAAAAGGACTACTTTTCAACCTACCTTCATTGGTCCTCGTGCGCGTGCGCTCTCCAACAGCCAATTAGGGACCACCATTATTGGTGTCGTAACTAAGGTACATTTCAAGGTTGGTATGAGGTCAATAACGTGTCTAAAGGATTTAGAATAGGAGAGAGCTCTAGGACTCCGAGCAGCAGTCGTAGGGGGTCCCTGCTTCATCTTTCTCTCTCACATAAGGAAAAAAACACTGCAGACCTGTTCAGTGGATTTCGACTGATTGCAGCCACTGATTGGGCCTTCAGTTGGGGCCAGTTGGAATGCACCTGTGGAGTTGTATCTTTAATTCAATTTTATGGCGTAACGTTTTGAACTCATCTTACCTCACGAGTTCCTTCAGTTTGATCAGTGCTGCGGCAACACGTTTCCGTAATGAATGGTAACGAGCTGAAACCCTCCCCAAAGTGCTCGTTCACTCAGAAATGTTTAGGCGTGATGCATGAAATGTGTCTTTTTATGTTAAGTATCACATCATGGTGCCTGTTCACCCGTTTCGACTGGTATCAATGGACAAGACCGCAGTTATCAGTTAGGATCAGCACGACTTTTTCGGACGAGTATGGGCATGCCTGCCGACTGAGAAAAAGAAAAAACGACAGGATTAAGGTTGGCGAACATGCGTCAATATTAGGACCGCGCTGCGACATGCTTGCGGTTAAGTTTAGGGGAGGGTATGAGGAGGCTTGTCGTTTTTAGTAGGCAGTAGACCAAAACGACAGGATTAAGGTTGGCGAACATGCGTTAATATTAGGACCGCGCTGCGACATGCTTGCGGTTAAGTTTAGGGGAGGGTATGAGGAGGCTTGTCGTTTTTAGTAGGCAGTAGACCAAAACGACAGGATTAAGGTTGGCGAACATGCGTTAATATTAGGACCGCGCTGCGACATGCTTGCGGTTAAGTTTAGGGGAGGGTATGAGGAGGCTTGTCATTTTCAGTAGGCTCAGTAGACCTGAATAGACCGATAAGACCGGTTAACGTGTCATCAACACCAATCGCAGCCAGCAGGCTCCAGACGAGCCGATCGGCTAGATAAGATCGGCGTAATAAGTAACCTACTGGGAATTATCGGTTGATTTCCGGTCGAGTCGGCTAGCCTGTTAGTGTTAACCCATTAAGACCTGCATGAGGCCGATTCTACAAAGGCCGATTCTTCTAAATCCTAACAGTTTTCTCAAAAACCTATGTACCTACTGGCTATCGGTGGTGGTATGTATTTGGCTGCGGACCTTCTATCTCTAAATTTGTCGTTCCAGGGACCCCCCCCCCCCCCCTCGAAGCAAAGCTTAAGTTAAAATGTTCGCTTTAAGAAATATATATACCAGTTAGACGGGCGAGAAGCAACCTTGCCCTGAAGGGGGTGATGGCAGACTGCTGGGTGAGTGATGGTGCTTTGGCATGGGGGGGTCAGATCAACATATGGAATGAATTCTGTACTGGCCATATATGGGAGCGTGTCTTGAGTGTACAGGGTTTGATGAGGTCAGATCAACATATGCAATGTCAGAACAGGGCAGCTCTATATATGGAGATCTAAGGGTGGCAGCGGGTGCAGTGTCTTGAGTGTACAGCATTTGATGAGGTGTGGCCATATATGGAGCATGTCTTAAGTGTACAGGGTTTGATGAGGTTAGATCAACATATGGATTGATCTAATATTTTCCTCCTTGCGTTGTCCATCTCACAAATTCTACGATACGTGTCGGGACGTTTGGCCCTCACAAGTATAGTAATTGACACACACACACACACACACACACACACACACACACACACGTGCGGACACAAACGGTGAAGTGAAGTGTGCCCTATTCAAGGCCGGCTTTGAGGTGTAAACTGGGTGAACCCCCTGCCTGCCTGTCTGTTGGGAACAGAGAATCTCTTTCTCTCTCTCCGTGCCTCTCATCCCTCCATCTCTCCTCCTGTCTCTCCATTAGGAGTGGATGTTTATCGCCCAGTCTCTCCACGGGGCCAACGGAGGCGGAGGAATACCCCCAACAGTTTGATACAAGATCAAGTCACAGAAATGCTCTCAGGGTTTTGTTTGTTGACTCTGTGTGATCAGTGTTGCCATGTCGCTTATTATAAGCGACTTGTAAACATTGGTGGTTGCGCTTTTTTGGGGCTTGTTTCTAAAGTGTAGTTGCTCATTTGGGCTTGTTTCCTTTCCTAATGTCGTTTGAACCAGTTGTTCTCAAACATTTTCATGTCAAGGAACCCCGAATGAATATGTATTAGACCGCAGACCCCCACATCTGAAAATATTTTGTGCCAGGTACCCAGGTACGGAACATTCTAAACTCTATACGGCTTGTGCTTATAACCACGCCCCGCTTCTGTGGCCAATGTGGAAGTGCCTTTCCCCTAGCCTACAACAACTGCAGACTGATTTTTGGTCGATAAAGTATAGTTTCTGACCGCGATGGAGGGCCGCCGTCTCAAGCGAACTTGAGTCACGTGAGACACCACCGAGCGAGCTAAAGTGAGCGAGTTGCCGTGTCGAACGATGCAAAGGGCCGACTCAGGGCCGTGTTGTGGGCAGAGAATAGTAAATCATGTTCTAGCGAGAGCGTTTGACCCGACTGCCACTCAAAGTGGCTACTGGCCAATCACAGCGCGTCCTTGCACAAGTGTACTGGCCAATCACATCATCCAGTCACATCATCCTTGCACAAGCTGTATAGAGTTTCGAATGACGCCCCCTTTACCAGATTTGAGCTGTTTTGAGGAATATTCAAAATGTTTAGCTTTCTTTTTATTTCAAGATTTTTCTTTTGGGCTTGTTTTCATAGACCTGGTTGCTTATTTCCCTCACAAAATCTGGCAACACTGTGTGTGAGATGCCAGTAAGAAACAGTGTGTTAATTCAGTTGCTGTGGAATCAAATGAATGTGATTTATGACAAACTCCCACTTAACACAGATGTTTAGAGTCGCCTCCCCCATCATGATTACATGGAGACAGAGTGTCTGCAACTCTCCATCCACTTGTAAAGTTGCCAGTCAGTATTATGTAACCTGGCTCCACGATCCAAAATGAATAAAATAATGATTTGTTAATGGATACCAAAGGCTCGATTGGGAGCTTTAAAAAGGTTTCATGACAAAAGACGAGTGCTTTATGGAGGGGGGGGGGGGGGGGGCAGATGTGAAACCCCAAATTGAAATGACCCCCATCAGCAGCAGTGCGCCGTAAAATGACAATTGAACCAAGTCACAAGACCACTGAACGTTGTTGGATTTCTGGCCTGGTGTCGAGTCAAGTCCCAAGCTGAGAGTAAAGGAATGCCCTTGTTCGTTTTATATCTTTATAGATTAGTTAATTTAGTTTTAAATTGGATTTTCTGTGCGCTCAATCGGCGCCCGTCCCGTCCCCGTGCACACACTCTTACGTGTGTGCGTGTTTGCGTGTGTGCGTGTGCGTGCGTGTGCACATATCCCCCTTATCCCCCTCGCCCGGCCTGTCAGTGCAATGGAGGTTTACCAGGTAATAATAATGGAGCACCAAAGTCTGACATAACTGCCGCTAGAGGATGCTATATCCCCCTGGGTCACAGCAGGTTTTTTGTATTAGAATTCCCATGGGGAAATCTTATCATCTAAGAACTTTGTTGTAGGACTAAACAAATCACCCTGGCGATTTTACTCAAATTATGGATATGAAGCATCAACTGACAGTGAAAAAATACTAATTTATCCAAAGTAAGTGGGTAAGACATTTGTTTTTGGTCTTTCTCCAAACACAGACATTCAAGTGTTACTCAATATCATAAACGACACAGAGTCACATACCTGACAAAATACCTGAACAAAATGGTTTGTTCATTTTTGGAACACAGTTCTTACGACGCGATCTTAAGCTTCCCCCTATAAGGAAAATCCAATACAAAATAATAGTGACCCAAAGGTAGTAGGAGTCAGTACTCTATAATATTATGACAATAGGGTTTGTCCCTTCCATGCAGTGTATATGTATACCGGTGTGTGTGTGTATATATATGTGTTTGCAGTGGTGGTGGGGGCTGCCTCTCCTCCCCACTACCGCAGTGGTGCAGCACAGCGCTGCATGGCAGCACTTCTGTCTTCAGAGCACGTTTTGGAGTAACACCCCACCCCTCCCCCCCTCCTCCCCGTCGCATGCCTGCCTGCCTGCTTGCCTTCTTTACTTTCATGCTTAATTACCTGCCAAGATAGGCCGGAGGAGACATGCGGGCGGACATGTATGACACACCAGCGACATGGAGATAGAGGAGGATGAGGGAGACGAGAGTCTACTGCGGTTTCATAGTGCGGTTTTCTGTGTTGTGCGTCTGTGTACGTGCACGTGCGTCTGTGTACGTGCACGTGCGTGTGTGTGTGTGCGTGCGTGTGTGTGTGTGTGTGCGTGTTTGGACACTGCATTAATAGGGCAGGTCATTGCTGATGTGTGTCGGTTGTAGTAGGACTCCCAGACACTCCCCTCTGCTTTCCATCTCTTGCTTCAGAAGACATCCATCGCAGCCCGCAGGCTACAAGACGCCCTGTCCCACCTCACTACACTCACAGCGAGCACGCGCAGACACACACACACGCACACACACACATGCGCGTGGTCGTGCGCGCGGTCTGAACACACAATCTCCACAAACACTCCATTACATTTTATAGCTCACAGCGAAGCACCCTGTATGAGAGATAAAAGCCTGGCAGACTCCCTCTACTTTAATAACGAAATCACTGAGGACTCTAACTGTGTAAATGTTCCTCTTTTTCTTTTTCCTTTAGCAATTATATTATAATGTGTGTACCACCCTTGTGTACTGTATATGCAGTGTCTGCACTATCATGTACACACACACACACACACACACACACACACACACACACACACACACACACACACAAATACACGAAATAGTGCGTCTCTCTTTGATCTGGTTGGAATTCTGCAGTTTTCAGTGTCCCATCACTGTAGCTTAGCATACGTGTATAAGTTGAATCTGTTTACTCTGGTGGGGTACTTTGGTGGGTTCAACGTTGTACAGGTATGGTGTGTAGAGTAGGTGAGGCACTATGTACCGTAGATATTCATGACAGCCTGCAGGTTGCATTCTAAACCTTGTGTATATTTGTAGTGTAGTTTGTCTTGTAAAAAAAAAAAAAACCCACCCGTGTGAAGTGAATGAGATGACATACATCATCTCATTCCTGCCAATCATAGTTTGCGTCCTCACTTTTCTGCCCTCACATGTTATCCTCAATATGTACTTTGCTCAGCCAATCAAATCACTATGGGGTGCTCAGCCAATCAAATCATCGCTATGGGGTACACACAAAGATGGGCATAGGAGGGGCTAGCGCCCCTCGATAACAAACATGTATTGATTTAGGTAGTCTCATGGTATGGTGACGGTCATATGGCTTTGATTATCCATACGCTTTTCTAGTAAATTGAGTCCTGTGTAAATTGAGCATACTGTGTGAATTGTTTGCAGTGGATTTTAATAAAGTGCTTTTGAACCACAATCTCTCTCTCTCTCTCTCTCTCTGTCTCTCTCTAGTTGATAGAGAGACCTTGAGGAAGAGGATCACTGATGAATTGTCTCAAGGCATGGAGGAGCAGAGAGCTAAGGCACAGCAAGAACTGCAAGACTGGTGAGACACACACACACACACACACACACACACACACACACACACACATTTTGCACCACAGTCCATCATATTCTTATTCACTATGGTTCATCAAACCGTTTTTATCCCTTCTCAATACTGATACTCTCACAACTTGCGTATCGACGGATACGATTGTGTCCTAGATCAGTGTTACTCAACCCGCAGCCCATTGGCTGCATGCAGCCCCTGCTTAATGTATCTGAGGCCCGTCATTGTCATACCAATACAAATATAATCGGTTTCATTGTTTTGAACAAGATTGTAGGTATTATATTGTTTGTTCCAAGAGAACGTGATGTTTAATGTCAGCAATCACTCACTTATTTATTCACCTTCAAAATAATACTGAGTGTCATTTTTATCATTCTGAGTGGCCCCTGAGCCAACTTGAATTGAGTAGCCCTGTGCTTGATGATGTGTGTGTTTTAAACATAATGGAGGACGGTGGTTCTCAAAGTGGGGTCCTTGGGGACTCTCAGGGTTCCTTGAGGGAGTTCCAGATGGACAGAGCTGTAACTCTGAGATGGAACAACACTATGGTCGATCACCATGTTGGCTCATCACAGTGTTCACTGTGGTTCCTCGCCGCCTTTCAGGATTTCAATTAGAAAAAGACATTTCCAAATGTGAGCCACTTTCTGCTCTCATTAATAGTCAAAAAGGTCAGTCAGTCCCAATACCCCCCCCCCCCCCCCCCCCAGTTTCCAATCTCCACCTTCTTCCAAAACACATCAGCACACACACACACACACACACACACACACACACACACACACACACACTCCTCTTTCTTCGCTGGATCAATTAATCATGCCTTAGCAGGGGAGCACGACGTCTTGAGGTAATTTCCTGGGCGCTGAGTGGGCGATCCATTAGGCAGGCCTGATGAGGAATCAACCCTCCATCTGAGAAGGCATCTTCCCCTCTCCCTCTCCTCTCCTCTCCTCTCCCTCTCCTCTCCTCTCCTCTCCCTCTCCCTCTCCACACCACACCATAGAAGCATCTTCCCCTCTTCCTCTCCCTCTTCCTCTCCTCTCCCTCTTCCTCTCCCTCTCCCTCTCCTCTCCCTCTCCACACCATAGAAGCATCTTCCCCTCTCCCTCTCCCTCTCCCTCTCCTCTCCCTCTCCACACCATAGAAGCATCTTCCCCTCTCCCTCTCCCTCTCCCTCTCCCTCTCCCTCTCCCTCTCCCTCTCCCTCTCCTCTCCCTCTCCACACCATAGAAGCATCTTCCCCTCTCCCTCTCCCTCTCCCTCTCCCTCTCCCTCTCCCTCTCCACACCATAGAAGCATCTTCCCCTCTCCCTCTCCCTCTCCTCTCCCTCTCCCTCTGCCTCTCCCTCTCCTCTCCTCTCCTCTCCTCTCCTCTCCCTCCCCTCTCCCTCTCCCTCTCCCTCTCCTCTCCCTCTCCACACCATAGAAGCAGGTGCATGTGCTCCATAATGTCCAATAAACACTTTTGCTTTCCCTCTTTAATGGCTCTTGGGGGAGTTCCAAGTGTCTGATGAATGAGCAACTTTGATTAGTCACTGCAGTCAGGTCTGTACTGTATAAATACACGCTATACAGTCAGGTCTGTACTGTATAAATACACGCTATACAGTCAGGTCTGTACTGTATAAATACACGCTATACAGTCAGGTCTGTACTGTATAAATACACGCTATACATTCAGGTCTGTACTGTATAAATACACGCTATACATTCAGGTCTGTACTGTATAAATACACTCTATACATTCAGGTCTGTACTCTGTACGGTATAAATAAACACTATAATGTAGGCTACATATACAGGTCTGTGCCAAGCATACTGCAAGTATGTACGGTAATAATCAACACTAATGAAAAATAATATTAATAATAATTCATCATTTAAAAAATAGCAGGAGCTTGTATATCTGTAAATTGTTTGTGTTGTTAGCCAACGTATACAATATGAATAGAATGGTTAAAATGATTATGATACTGTAACCCCATTTTGGGCGGGAACCCCTTTTGGTGTTAGCATCATGTCATGCTTTAGCTATTGAAAAATAGCAGATCTACAAGCTCATAGCGCGCCACCGAGTGGCGCGCTACGAGCTTGTAGGTCTGCTATTTTTGAAAAATCGAAGAACGACTGACATAGAAACATAGCTTTTTCAGAAAACTGTCAGGATGTAGAAGACATTTTTAGAATCTGATCTCAGGTCAAAATGGGTTAACACATTTTGCTGGGTCCCCCCCTGGGCCGGACACCACTGCTCAAGAGCATAATAAATGCAAAGTTTTCAGAAATGGTTTGTCTTATTGACTTTATCCCAACCCTGCTTGGTTCACTGTTATATCTCTTATATATTTACTGCTTCCTGTGTATTGTCTAGTTATCAACTGCTGCTGTTAGGAAATAAGTACATACAAATTACACTTTCCTCCTTGCAATTAATTCAAATGATTGCGATGATTGTCGTGGCAATTTGGGCCTTGATGCGTGAAGAAGATGGCTTCATTATTAGTTTGTGTTTGGGTGTGTTAAGCTACCGCACCTCTTCAATCTGAAAGGCCTTTGTGAGCAAAGTTTAAATAAGCAATCATCTGGGAAGCTTCTGTCTGTCTGCCCAAACGTGAGTAGCCTCCTTTATGTTGGTGTTTTGCATTTGTAGAATTGATTTGTGTGCGTTCGTGCAATTGTGCTTAATTTCCTTTTATCCCTCTTTCTCCACCAACACTCTCTCTCTGTGTGTGTGTGTGTGTGTGTGTGTGTGTGTGTGTGTGTGTGTGTGTGTGTGTGTGTGTGTGTGTGTGTGTGTGTGTGTGTGTGTGTGTGTGTGTGTGTGTGTGTGTGTGTGTGTGTGTGTGTGTGTGTGTGTGTGTGTGTGTGTGTGTGTGTGTGTGTGTGTCACTTGATACAAGAAAACGTGTAGGCCTACATACATTTAAAAACAAAATAGATATATTAAAAAAGAAAACATGCAGCTCAACTGCTGAATAGAGGGGATGTTACTCTATTCATTACAGGCCTTAAATTGACTAAGGCTTAAAAGAATAAAGTAAACTGTCCCTGTTGACTGCAAACTGTCCGAAAACACATTTCATTTTTTTATCATTTCTATTTTACATGATGTGAAGAGTGTAAGGGACTTTGAGATGGGAGTGTTGGACCTGTTGCTTGCTGACCTGTTTAAAAAGAAAATCACACCCGTGTGAAGTGAGTGGCGCTCCTATCATCATACATCATCCATTCATTGTCAAGGGGAATTTAATCTGTGTAGGACAAAAATAGCCTATATATGACATTAATTATCCATTCATTGTCAATGGCATTTAATGTTTGTGTTAGGACAAAAATCTACTACTGTACACTAGAGCTCTTCACAGGTCCAAAAAAATGGTTCCGAAATCCGAAGTGAATCATGTTGCCGACATGCTACCGATTCCGACCCGTTCCGAAAATATTTTCAAATAGTTAAACCAAACCCGAATGGATCTGTGACAATTTCGTCCGAGTCCGATTATTTCCGACATTCCGAGAGACCCGACCCAGCCAGGCAGACATAAATGTGCATTATATAGAAATAATATAACGTATTGACCAATTACCATTTTATGATTAAAGCGCGAGAGAGACACAGACACTGCAGACAGACAGAGAGAGAGAAAGTCTCGTCTCTCCTCGTCTCCTCAGCGTGCGTGCATTTAAAATTAACCAAACGGATCATTTGTTTTTTACACACAATCATCAGAGTTTTAGCAGAAGCAGATGCATGTACCGGTCTTGGCTGAATGGAATATTAACAAGGCGCGACACTCAATGGACTTATAAACAGCTCCTACTTTGCTCTCTTCTTTATCCCTGTGTGGGGAATGGGATACACAGGAGAGTTGTCATCATGGTTGCTTTAATCCTTCTTATATTCATTTGATTTGAGCTTTGCTTTCACCTTGTTGAGGTCAACAGTGTTGTCGGGATCCGTGATCGTGATAGAAAGTATAGTATTTAGCTATTGAAAAATAGCAGCAAGCTCGTAGCGCGGCACTTGGTGCCGCGCTACGAGCTTGTAGGTCTGCTATTTTTGAAAAATCGTGAAAATGTGGCGCAAATCTTTGAATATATATTCTTTCAGAGCGAACGTTCTGTCATTTTATTCAATGATCTCATCAGGGAATTAATTTGAATATCTTTCTCAATACTGAGAGTAATATATTTGTACTGATGACTCTTAAGTGTAGTATAACCCTATAGTCTCCCCCCCCCCCCCCCCCCCCAAGTGGGTTTGGTACCCCTAATTGTCGGGCCCTGCACACCGTCACCTTTTTCACCCTGGGCCTGTTTGCATGCCTGGTTTCAGAGTATGGGTTCAGACTCGGGGCAGCCAATCATGACTCAATGCCAACCCGAGAGAAAATAGGCCAGGCTTCACTGGCAAAAAACGGACAAATACAATAAGGGACCATAGGCCCTTGAGGGCATGGCCCCTTAAAACTGGAGTGACAATGATAAAGTATTCTGAGGCACACCTGGACTTGTGTCAAGGCACCCTAGGGCAGGGATTCTCAAAGTTTTTGGATGGGGACCCCCGGAAATGCTTTTCCCCCCATGTCTTGCGACCCCTGCCCCGCACCCCTCCCCACACCCAATACAAATTGACCACTACAATGACACACACACACACACTAGTGTGTGTGTGTGTGTGTGTGTGTGTGTGTGTGTGTGTGTGTGTGTGTGTGTGTGTGTGTGTGTGTGTGTGTGTGTGTGTGTGTGTGTGTGTGTGTGTGTGTGTGTGTGTGTGTGTGTGTGTGTGTGTGTGTGTGTGTGTGTGTGTGTGTGTGTGTGTGTGGTGAAATAGAGAGAGAGTATGTGCCTGTTGTTCTACCAGATGGAGAAACCGACAGTAAAGCGGTATATTTGCTGTGTGTGTGTTTGTTTCCGTGGTTACACTCAACACGGTCTAAAAGCCACCAACCATGGACTAATTGCCATTGTTAAAGAAATGTATTCTCTGTCACGCGGCGTAAAGAAGAATATATAGACGCAGCATCTGGTTGGCTTGACCTCGCCTCTTTTCTCGGTCCTCTTAATGTGGTCGTTGTTGCCACAGAGACGGAGCTAAAGTTACCCGCCCCTCTGTCGCATCGCCGCCGCAACGCCATTAACCCGTTGAGACCTGAGACCAGATTCTACAAAGGTTTTCTAAATCATGATCAAGTTTTCTGAAAAACCCTATGTTTCTTATGTCTGTGGTTCTCAAACTATTTAATGTCAAGGAGCCCCAGGATTATATGGAATTTGACCGCCGACCCCATCTCAAAATATGTTGATATGAGTTTAAAACGTTTGCTGTGAAAGAATATATGTTCAAAGACTTCCGCCAAGACTTCACTATTTTTCTAAAATAGCAGCCTGTAGATCTGCTATTTTTCAATAGTTAAAGTATAAAATAATGTTTAAAGTGGTTGAAAGCTATAAGGTGACACAGATGCGTCCTCGGGCCTAAGTGAGTTAAGGCCAAGTCCAGGCTTTATTGACCATGATGCCCAGCTCGGACAGACGGAATCAATTACTCCTTTAATGTTGTCTCTCTCGCTCCGCTAAGTTCTCCGCATTTTGTTTTAGTTTTCCCTCTTGCTTTTACAATGTTTGTGTTTTTTGTTTTTCTTTTACTGACTGCCTGGCTCGCTGGAGAGCCAGGCTTTAATTCAGTGATTTTCACTGCCATTGTTTATGAGGGCTGTAAAGCAGCACTGCTCACACTGACAAACATCTGGACTCCGCTTTGATGGCATCTGTCCTCTGGTGATGTCACTCTTCTTGTCATCTATGGCCACGTGGGAGGGGCCATGTGACATCACTGCTGTGAACCTTCCCATTTTGGGGGGATTCGAGTGAAAGCGTCCCACTTTGCACTGCTTTGCCTCTTGCGTAATCACATTAAGTGTGTGTACTGCTTTGCCTCTTGCATAATCATAGTGTGTGCTTGTGCGTGCGCACACAGTATAAGTCGTGCGTCACATGCCACCCCAGAAGTAGCAGCAGTAGTGTAGGGCAGGGCGGACGTGATGGGACAGGTGGATTTTGAAGGCAACAAATCCTTGCTATAATGGGTCTTTTAAAAACACCATGGCAGCTGTTGGTATACCAGAGCTCTCCTCCCCATGCAGTGAAGCCTGTGTTTGTTAAACTCTTTGTTAGAATGAATTGACTGTCAAACACCCACCATAGCAACACAAGTTGTACAGGAGTTTATCAGTTCTTCGGGTCTGACCAATCAAGGAGCGGCACCAAATTGCCAGCGGTTCTCAGGCGTCCAGTGAAGTTTGGTGTTCAGAACCATGACCAGGAACACTGGACCTCCTAACACTTCTTTTTGAATTTAGAGTAGCCAATTATTTCCTTCTCCTTTTTCGCCCTCCCAATTGATTAATTTTGTTCCCCTTATATTTTATTTTATTTTTTTGACCCTTTTCTCCCCAATTTAGTCGGTCAATAATGCCAATTAATTCCTCCCCGCATGGGCTTGTGTGTTGTCACTGCTGTTGTATCCTGCTGACTCACCTGCCAGTGAGGAGGATGGTTTACCAGGCTACTATTGTGGGCAATGGACCCATTTTTGTGGTTCATGATAGATATCCAGTGTTTTTATTTCCCCCAAAGTGACAAAAGTGACATAAAAATAAATTGTCTCAGTTTTGGTCACCATAGTTGGCTTATTTTGTTTTTATTGAGTTTCCGTCAGTGAAAAAATATCGTCATAGTTTCTAGTTGACCAAATGTACACTGGTTGCAGTGCAGGCACAGTACCACCTGTGCTGCAATGTATATCCTTTCAACAGCCGGGGAACATTTTAGTGAGTTCTTCTGACCCGAGAGACACCAGAGAAACATGAGTTACCGTCCCCAAATTCAATTACATTTCGACGGCCCAGCTGAGGAAAAGAAAGACCCTGTGCCTCCCATCTATTTCAATTAAAAGATAGCGGCAGACTGTCCCTTTTCTCCGCGATAAATACAAATGAACAGAAACACTCAATGGTGGTGATATAAATATTACAAGGGGAGAAAAAACAGACATCTTCACAGCACTGGCTGTGAAACTTAAGAATGGAAAAATGAAAGATTTTCAAAGTTTGTGTGTGTGTGTGTGTGCGTGCATGCGTGCATGCGTGCATGCGTGCGTGCCTGCGTGCGTGTGTGCGTTAATCCATGTCCAGAACCGAGAAGGGGGCATCCCCATGTTCTGCTCTTGATCTGCGAAAAGGGAACTACAGTTAAGCACAGAGCCTGTTCTGGTATGCAGAAGAATCCAAGACACCTTGGTTGGGGGTAATTAAGCGACTTTTTCACTGTTTTCTTTCTTCTTTTATTATTGTTTTTTGTTTCATTGTTTTTTAGTTTTCTAAAATCAATGCCCTACTTGATCATACTACGGAGTCACACAGAAGCATCAAAGGTAGCTGAATTTGAGCTCGATTTGGTGTCATTTGCTACTTTGAATTTAAATCCTGAAACAGTTTTGAACATATGAGGTTTCCACTTTCCACCCCTCAAATACCTTTCTATAGTTTTGCAATTTTCATCAGTTTTTTGGTTTTCGGTGTAGTTTTAGTGTAGCTAGTTTTTTTTAATTAGTTTTAGTCTTTTATTGTAGTTTTATTGTAATATGGATTAGTCAGTAGGGGTGACACGATCACAACTCATTACTTCGCAATTAATTGTGTTTTTAGCATTTAACATGGGATCATACAATAAATAACATTTATTTTAGGCTTCTCAAACAAAAATTGCACAGGGCAGATATGAAAAATGACTTAAACATACAAATAAATGACTGACATATTTAATAATCTATACTGTCAAAGAGATATATGTAAGTAAGCCTTGTTGAGCCATAAGGCCCATGTGCACATGTGGCAGGAGTCTATCTCCTGTCCATGTAGTGTGAGAAAGCTTGATGTACATCCCCTGGACATGACGCTAGTATGTCGCAGGGACTTGCCCCCAATCCACTGCTGAGTGCAAAGCAGGGAGACATAGGGTCCCATATTTATAGTCTTTGGTATGACCCGGCCGGGGATCAACCTCCCAATCTCAGGGCAGACACTCTAACCACAAGGCCACTAAATTGGTTTAGTAAGTAAGTAATTAAGTAAGCCTTGCCGAGCCATGGGGCAGGAGCCTATCTCCTGTTTCTGTAGCATGAGTTAGCTAGATGTACAAGCACACCCCCTTCCTTGGCCTACTGGTAACGTACGCTAATAGTTCAGCAGTTTGCGAGATTAGCCCCAGACAGGCAGGCAGACAGACAGACAGACAGACAGACTTACAGACTCATCTCTAGATGTCTTGCCTCCTACAAAACCACAAAGTTTGCTGGCTTTTAATTGCTACAGCATTAAAGTGACTTCAGTGATGACAGAAATGCAAATAGGCCTGAATAATGTATGTTTTGTAATAATAATCAAAATCTACAAAGTAACCCGAGATGTAGTGGAGTGGAAGTAAGTATAGATGAAATTGAAAACGAAGTTCACTTTTTGTTTTACTGCTCTAAATACGATGACATAAGGGATATTCTGGTTAATAAGATGTCTTCTATATGTGGGGATTTCCTAGATTTAAATGACTATGTAAAAATGGAGATATGTTTTGCCAAAGGGACTTTTGTTGTAGCAGATTTTATCTGTCAAGCTTGGGAAAGAAGGCAGAGTACTCTGTATACATCTGAGGTGTAATATAATGAATTATGTAATGTAAACATGCTGTAAATGCATAAATTATGTAATGTAAAACATGCTGTAATTGCAACTGTGAAATGGTGTCTTATAAACCCATGAGGGTTGGGCACAAAGTGTGCATGACACGAAAATAAATAAACAATCAAAAATCTAAATCAATATTGGATATTGGAAATTGGAAATACTCAAGTTAACTTCAAATACCTCAAATTGTACTTAAGTACTGTACATAAGCAAATTTACTTATAGTTACTTTCCACCAAAATGTGGAACGCCCTACCAACAGTCATTAAGACATGCAAATCCCTTGACTCCTTCAAAACCGCTCTCAAAGGGCACCTACGGATGGCTGCAATTCGAAACTGGCCCCCGTAAAATCTGAATCCCCCCCACTGCCCCCCCCTTTTTCCCCTCACTGTATATGTTTCTTTTCCCTTTTTACCTCCAATATGATGAATTCCTGTACTGTTCTTTGTCTATATAGAAGTGTCTATTTGTACGTCTCTTAATGTTTTGATGAATTGAACATGGTGGACCCTGTTGTAAACAAGTGTAATGCTTAATTGGGTCGTCCACTCACAGTTAACAGCCTTTGTATTGAGTTTGTGCTTGAAATGTACTGTAATTCTGCAAACTGTTAATACAATTTTCAATCAATCAAAAACTGATCATCGTCAGATTGCAATGTTTCCACATCCTGCATATACAGTATGTACAGTATATTCACTGCTCATTTCTTATCTTGTGCCTCTTTCTTGGTAACTATATCTCCTCCCTTCCAGCTAGAGCTCTTCACGGGTCAAACAAATCTGTGAAATTTTACCGTTTCCGACCCGTTCCGGAAACATTTTCAAATAGAAAAACCAAGCCCGGATGGATCTGTGACAATTTAGTCCGATTCCGACCTATTCCGAGATTTCTTTCAAATGCCGGCACCGCGCCCGACCGAGATCCGATTATTTCTGATATTCCGAGAGATCTGGCAGGCATAACTGTGGACTTTATGGAATAATATAGCGGACGTATTGACCAATTACCATTTTATGATCTCTGCAGTGGAGGGTGATGGGGCTAGAGAGAGAGAGACTTGTCTCTTCTCGTCTCCTCAGCGTGCGTGCATTTAAAATTAACCAAGTGTTTGTTTTTTACACAATCATCAGTTTTAGCAGATGCATGTGCCTGTCTTGGCTGAATGGAAAATGCACTTATAACAGCTCCTATACTTTGCTCTGTTCTTTATCCACGATTTGCACAAAGTGGGGCCACGCACGAGTGTTGCCATGGTTGCTTTGCTTTGACCTTCTTATAATGATTTGCTTTGAGCTTTGCTTTCACCTCGTTGAGGTCAACACTGGTGACTGTTGTCGGGCTTCGGGAATCGGGATCCATGATATAATGTAGAATTGCACGCCAGTGTTTTCAAATCAACCCGTCTTGGCTTGCATTGCATGGTATGGTACGCATGTGCATTGTGTAGCTCTTGCGCTGCTGATCCTAAACCAGAATAATCATCACACAGGTAACACAGCCGTTCGTGTCGCTGCTACACTAAACTGATCATAGGTCAGCCTACATTCTTCAGTTCGTTTCTCCGCAGCGCAGCAGAGCGCACAGCAATTTACAATTTAGGCATTTAGCAGACAGCTCTTAATCCAGAGCGATTTACATTAAGCAAGAACAAAAAGCATGGCAATACATCACATACATTAAAAAGTAGTTATCATGAAACATGCGTAAGCTAAGAATGTAACAGTGGAGTATCTACATACGTGGCAGCGGTGGCCGAACGGATAGCGGCGCGGTCTAGATACCGGAAGGTTCCCAGTTCGAACCAGCCGTCCGACACGTTAAAATTACCACCGCTGAAATGCCCTTGAACAAGGCATCAACCACTACGATGAAATGTGTTCTATGAGCAGGGCCTGGCTGGAAACAAGTTCTTGAGCTTAGCCCAGATACCCTGGGTAAATATAGATTTCATTTCATTGACTGATAATATATTTGAGTGCAGTTGGAAGTGTATCCGACTCCGACACTTAAAAGTTTCAGCAGCGTTGTTGGCAAACTTTTTGCCCATTATTTCAGTGTGTATAGTCAAACTGCTTGTGTTTGCTTTGTCTGGCATAATTGCGCCTCCGACTTGTGAGTGAGTAAGATGACCTTCTCCCTGCGCCACTGCATGGGTGTCCACTCCCCCGTTAGGCTGGCCGGCGTGCCCATTCTCACATTCACATAGTTTCTATATCGCTGATTCTAGACACCCACATTAGGGATGGGCGTGGTTATTCAATAACCGTGTTCATGGCAATAAGTCACCGTCCGTTTAGAACTGGATAACTAAATAACATTTAACTTAGCAATATTTGCAATACTATAAAAATGCAGTAGTCGTTTAATGTTGTGTAAACTTCACTTCAGGTAATAGTTATCCACCAGATGTGGCCGGATTTGATCTGCAAGGTGAAATTCATGGGCCTTCTTGCACAGCCTCAGAATACTTGAGCCACCACCCCTCCTCTGTATCGCAACAGCTACAGATTCTGCTCTAGCAGTTCTACACGCTTGTTGTTGTGTTTCTCAAAGTGTCAGCCGGCGGTTCTCAGCCTGGATTTAAACCATTAATTAGTTGTGGAAATGTCCTATTATGGAGTCTTAAGCTTTTTCCCAGCCCTGCACTGTGCTGACATGCACTGCTAGTGATGGCCACTGAGACACCCTTGACCCTACTTGGTCAGAGCCGAAGTGCAGGGCCATAATAATCTTAACTTTATCCTGTTGAAATCTAAAATCTCTCTCCCCGTTTTCTTGTTTCTCTAAAGCAAAAAAGAAAAAGTGGCACCCTTAGGGGCAAATGATGGCTTTCTATTCTACGTCCAGTATACCGTATACCTTAACATTTTTGACGTATGAAATTAACAAAGGCTTTGATCTGAACCGTACCTGATAATGATACAACTAGATTCTAGAATTAACTTGATTTGGACGCTGTCACCTTGTGGGCCGTCTATAATCATTTGGTTACAGTAGCTATGTGTGTTCAACTAAATTGGGTGGCGGTGGCTGTAGCTGAATGGGAAGAAATCAGAGGCCATCTTGCCTCCCCCGGTACTTTCAACAAGGGATAGCCGCGAACAGTCCACTTAGAAAGAAATGACCAAATGCCTAAACCTAACGCACATGCACACACACACATGTTGCACACACAGTCACACACACGCACGCACGCACGCGTGCGCTTCTGTGTGTGCATGTGAAGAACACATGCACCCACTGAAGCTTTAATATCCTCAGGCCCTAACGTAGCACCGAGATCATTTCACAGTCCATACGTTTCTCGTCTTCGTTTTTGTGTTCTCTGGGGGTATCGAGGTGTGTGTGTGTGTGCGTGCGTGTGTGCACGTGCGTGTTTGTGTGGGTGTGTAGGTGTGTTTACCAATCCCAGGTTGGTTGCTCGCAGCACCAAATGGATGTTGTTTCCATCCGTGCCTGACCTCCATGGCAGCATCAGAGTGCTTCCTAATGTGTCCCTCACCTCTTCTAAACCAGGTCATGGGATTTCAAATGATCCAAAACAAACGCCATTAAAGAAAAGAACAGCGATCGAAATAAATTGCATTTCATAAATCAGGGGTCTTCAATGTTCTGCAGTTCAAGGACCCCCTAGATGAGAGCGATGAAGCAGGGACCCCCCCCCCCCCCCCACTATACATATTAAATCAATTTGTGTTCTAGATTAAACTTTTTCATAGATCGCTTTATATGTGACCAAACTTGACCCACAGTAAGTCATTGGATTTAAAAAATAAATCGAAGCATCATAGCTTCAAATTGACATTGGTTGTTCAGTTTGACCCTCCAGTTTTGGAGATATGGCTTATAGAGTAATGTCTTGCAGAGAAACAGTGAGTTGAGAAAACAGGCTTGAAAGGTTCATTTCTGTGGTCTAACATTACACCTAGCTACATGTTTAAGCATGTATTTCATATTTACGTGTGTACAATGGTTCCCAAAGTGGGGTCCGGGGACCCCCAGGGGTCTTTGAGGGAGTTCCAGGGGGTACCCAGCTAAATGATAGTTTGGAAGCAAATGGACCCTTATGGGTCTGTAACTCTGAGAGTGTACACATTTGTACACTCTCAGAGTTAAACTAACAATATAAATTGGGGGTCCCAGAGATAGAAATGCCATTAAATGGGGGTCCGTATAGTGCATGTCAAACTGGGGGGGTCCTTGAAATTAAAAGGGTTGAGAATCACTGCTACAGCCGTACAAATCTTCTCTTATGGGGGTCCCTGGTATATCTTTTCAAATGGGGGTCCGCGGGCTAATTAGTAGGGAGTTTGGGAACCTTCAACCACTGCTCTAGTACAGTATGTGAAGAGTCTGATTTATTTTCTTTTTTTAATCCAAAATGAATTAATAGCACAGGCGTTTTGTCTCCTCTCCTGAACAGTTACAGTAGTCTTGCCGCCATGACTGTCTCTGTATCAAAAAGAGTCACATATACATGAGTGTATGTTGGATTCATGTTGATGTGTATTTTTTCACATAGTTAACCATTTAAACCCCCAAAAGTAAAACTCTCTTTTTTCCCCTTTGTCTACACCAAACCCTTTTGCTGAAAATAGCCGATCTACATGCGCTAGTACGATACGTCTTTGTCAGCTGTCACTCTCAATTATTTTCTTGCGACACAGTAGCTTTGTATGCAACTCATAATACACGCATCTGACATACTGTAACACGAAATGTTTTGACTCAAGATCGACTGATGAACAAAGGACTTCTTTAATCTGACCTTATTGAACTTTGGAAATCTGTATCTCTTTTTTGAAGGTACATGGCTAGTGTTTGAAGGTACATGGCTAGTGTTTGAAGGTACATGGCTAGTGTTTGAAGGTACATGGCTAGTGTTTGAAGGTACATGGCTAGTGTTTGAAGTGATATTCCGTACATGGCTAGTGTTTGAAGTGATATTCCTTGCCAACCTCTATACTGTTATGTGTGTCCAGCTCCAGCAGAAGGAGACGAGTTGTGAAACAGCAGAAAAATACAAAAATATTTTGTTTTCTTGTATTTCTCCAAAGATTGGTTTCGGCGTGGAGAATGCCGTTTGTTGCTAAAACAAACTTCCCGGTAACTTTTTGCAAAGTTGCTCTGATCTGGAAAGGACTATTCCTCAGAGCGGTAGATCCATAGAACATAGAGTCTCTCAAGTGTTTGACCAACAAATATTTGAACAAATCAGTTCAGTTGTTGCAGCAGCAGACAAACATCCACACCAGGTGGTACTGGTTACTGCAGTACTGACAAACACCAAAACAAACCAAACAAAGAAGAATCTGTGTGTTTGCCCTCAGCCATCTCCAGCAGCAGCCAGCAGGGAGTCGTGTCAGGTATAGTTGCGTGCGCGCGTATGCGTGCACTGGGCATATGAGTGTGTATTATAGGGGGAAGGGCTTACGTCAATGAAAAATTCATAGCCAGCATTCAGCCGACATTATTCCGACATCAATATTGCATGGGGCCTTTAAACGGCTTTTGTACCGAGCTCGGCGGTCGGGTCTGTACTGTACTGTTGTGCCAGACTGTCACGATGCATTGTCCCTGACGGACGATATTGAGACGCGAGGCCCGGGCACCAGATGACAGCTAGATGACATGACGCATTAATGAACACATAGTTGAAGTCTCTGGGCTGAGGAGAGATGGTGGAAGAGGGAGAGTGTTGAAGAGATTAAAGAGGCACATTGCGTGCGTGCGTGCGTGCGTGCGTGCGTGCGTGCGTGCGTGCGTGCGTGCGTGCGTGCGTGCGTGGGGGAATAAATGTATTTTAGAAGCTCTCTCGGGAGGTGATTCCAGGTGATATACCTGCTAACTGCTATATGTATTTGAATTGGCTTTGGCGATATTGACCACAGCATTTCTTACGGTAGTTGGTTGTTGGAACTATCATGGTTAAATGAAAAGTATACACGCACGTACAGTCGTTGCTCGTGCACGCGCGCACACATACACACACACACACACACACACACCTACGCAAGTATGCATGATGCCCGCCCGCCCTCTTTAATGCACACTTGACCCCAACACGACAGCATTTCAGCCTGGCTGTCCATAAAGCTATCATAAAGTGCAGCAGCCTTAATCTCTCCCGTCAGCCTTTAAGAAGGAAAAAAAAACAAGATGCACTCAAGTACGCAAGGTCATCCTGCTTCTTGCTTGCATTCCTGGACACAATCGCAGTCCTTTCCCCTCTTCAAATTAACGGCAGCTCCATGCCTCGGCCTGGCTGGCACACTTCTGCTTCTTTTTTATCTGTCCCTGTCTCTATCCTTCTCTCATCGCTCTGTCCACTGACTCATCAAAACACAGGTTGCCGGGCCCAATCTTCTCATATACTCTCTTCTCATATACTCTGACCAAAGATTACATATCCCCCCCCCCCTCTCTCTCTCTTGCTGCCAGAGCAAACATCACCCTCTTATCCTCCAAAAAAGATCTATTCTTCCGTCCATATGCGGCACTCTCTCTTTCTCAAACTCTCTTTTTTCAAACCCTCTCGCTCTCTCCCTCTCCTTCACAATGCCAATCTTCCATGGGCGAATGAAAAACGGTTCCAATATCCCACAACGAGGTAATAACGATCAGAAAGCAATAGCGGGCAGACCGATAGCATCCAGCTATAGCGATAGCAGCCTTTGCTTGGGTTCGCACTTGTGGGGGGGTTGGCAAGTTGAAAAGAGTTTTCTCTGCCAGACAGCCTGTTTATTGGGCTTTTCTCAGTTCTCCTCACACCGTCCATGGTTTCAGGATGAGAGTCTGTTCAACTTCAAGCTTCCAACCAAATATGAACAATTTTTCCTTTTATTTTTTTTAATTAAGATACATTTTACAGGGCTGTAGAGAAGAAAAACAAACGATTGCATTTATGGGGAGAAGGCCATGCAACAGAGGAATCAAACTGATTATAAAAAATATATATTTTAATAAAATCATGCGTTTGATTGGCTAGCTGGTATTTTGCTTGAGTATAAAATAGGACTAAATGGTTATTGAGGCTACACTATTTTGTAAACTACAGTATAAACATTTTTATAGTATCTAATAAAAATATCTATTCGAGTTTTAGAATAATACCTAACATAAGGTAAGAGAGTGAAACAAGAAGTTTCACTCATGGGGGAAACATGTGGATATGCAGATGAAAAAACAATAATGGATGACTGGCTCAGGATGCAATCTGCAACTCATTTGAATGAATGTAACCAATCTGCAATTTTGTAACCAATCTGCATGGTGGAGTATGTTATTGCAATTTATTACACAGGCTTGGTTATTCTTGAATAATGACCAAACTCAATAACATGCCGCCGTCTAATCAAAGACGCAGAGCACCTGGCTCATATCAATCTGCACCGCTTGATTCTGTGCTGTATCCAACATGGCAGCCACGTAAACAAACATGCCATGTGCAGCTAAACATTGCTCTCACATTTGAGGTGAGAAATAGAAAACCAAATATTGATTCTATTTATCAAGACTTTCTGTTGTTTTCTGAGGTGACCGTGTGGCACCTGGCTAGGCTAAATTAATGGACTACTGTCATTACAGTAAGCAATGAAATCCATCCTTTTGGACCAATTTATTAGTTTCAAGTATCAATACCCTATTGTAGAAATACTCTAAGAATGACACCCGTATCATTAACAGCCAGGTGAAACAAGCGTTCTCCTTTGTGCATCTGTCCCCATTTTCTGCGGCGTTACACACTCTGGGTTGAGACCATAGAGTTATAATATATCTAGAGAGCCGCTGAGAAGCGACGGGCCCGACCCCCACTATTCATTTCAATGGAAGTCTGGGGGCTTGGTTGAGACTTCCGTGCTGCGTTTCAGAGTATGGGGTCAGACTCCCATTGGCTTAGGTGGCGTTTCAGAGTATGGGGTCAGACTCGGCCAGCCAATCAGGACTAGGTCGTGCAAAGGTCATCACAACGATCATAAGCCAGGTTTCACCTGTCAAAAACTGAGTTATGATGACTAAAACTAAGACTAAATATATTGGCAATTTCATCAATTAATAAAAACTAGACTAAATGTTAGGGAGGGACTAGTGAAGAAGAGTAGAACTAAAGGACAAGTGATTTTATGATGGTTGCGCTCTGTGTTGTAAAATAAATCAGGCTTCAAAGCCCTACAAACTGCAGATTTAGTAGACTAAAAGTAGACAAACCCTAACAACTAAAACTAAATTAAAATGTATTCAAAAGACTGACTAAAACCAAATACAAATGTGCTGTTCCTCACTAGCAGTAGGACACCTAGTGGCTGGCAGGTAGTACTGCCTGAAGCTCGCTATAGATGTTTTGGGGTAGACCCGGGTTCCAATCATCGCAGGTGTCACAGTGACCTCTCCGCATCGCTAGAGGACACAGAACTTAGGGAGTGCAGCTTTAAAGGATAAGCGCATGGTGGTGCATTAGCAGTGCAGGCAGGGAGTCATGGAGGAGTGTTGCAGAAATGGTGAATGTAAGAGGCCATTAGAGAGAGGGGGGGGGGGGGGGGGGGGGTGTGTGTGTGTGTGTGTGTGTGTGTGTGTGTGTGTGTGTGTGTGTGTGTGTGTGTGTGTGTGTGTGTGTGTGTGTGTGTGTGTGTGTGTGTGTGTGTGTGTGTGTGTGTGTGTGTGTGTGTGTGTGGCAGAATGTCAGAAAAATACGTTGTGAGGACCATTTTCCAAGAAAAAAGCTTGCTTTAGTATTTGAACAATGTTGTACGGTTAGAAAAAGAAGATTCAGGTTGTTGTTAGACTTAGTCGCATGCTGGCGCCGTGCACCGAAAATTGTCGATCTGCAAGCTGCCCAAAGGATTTGACAAATGGCTTTCATAAAATCCCTGCACAAAGATGCCGATGTCCTCACAGGTATAGTGATATAAACTGTGCGTGTGCGTGCATGTGGTTTTTTTTACCGTGTGGGTGCTAGTTTTATTGTTCAGTGTGTGTGTGTGTGTGTGTGTGTGTGTAAGCGAGAGAGTCAGGGCTCAGTGATGGATGGAGTGTGCTGACGTTCGCAGCCTATTAGACTGTGAGGCTGGACATGGCTGCTCTCTCTCTCTCTTTCCATCTCTTTCTTTCCAGCTCTCTGCCTCTCTCACTCTTTTCTCTATCTTTCCATCTCTCTGCCCCTCTCTCTCTCTCTGTCTCTGTCTCTCTCTCTCTCTCTCTCTCTCTCTGTCTCTCTCTCTCTCTCTCTCTCTCTCTCTCTGTCTCTCTCTCTCTCTCTCTCTCTCTCTGTCTTTCTATCTCTCTCTCTCCCTCTCCCTTTTCTTTAGTTCCTCAGGGTCACACAACATGTCATGCCACCTCTGTCGGCTGCTTTGTCTTCCCCGACAGATTCCCCACATGTCTCTCTTTCTACTATGACCTCCCTCATCCCTGTCGTCAAGTTGCTCTATGATGATGATGATGACGGCGACATTGGGGGGAAGGTTTTGACTATACCTGTTTAGTCATCCATTACAAAAAACTCAGAATCAATGTTTTGTGAGTCATGTCCTCCTGGTGCTCAGTGATGTCATCTCAAGCTGTATAAAGATGCAGGGTTTTGTCATTTGATCTAATGGATTTTAAAGCCTGATGTGACTCTTTAGAACAGGGGTTCTCAACCCGTGGGTCGCCAATTTATTTTGGGTGGGGTCCCCATTTTCTTTTGCAACTGAATGGCTGGAAAATGGAAATTAAGAGTTTACATAGTTTACATAGTACACAGTGCATGCATAAACTTTCCTTAATGATTACATCTGGTTTCAGTATTTATTTTTGATGTATTTTGTACTCTGAGCATTTACAAATGGATCTTTGTTAGTTAGTCATTTAGTTAGTTAGTTCATTCATTCGAAAAACTATGGGATATCAAACATTCTCACCACACACACACACACACACACACACACACACAGACACAGACACACCACACACACACAGTTGACTTATCTCTCCACGAATGAACAGTGAACAAGGAAAGACTGCTTTCACCTTCTGTGCCCTAGACAAAATGGAACAAACTCCAGGACTGCATCGATTGCTCTCCATAGAGACATTTATGGTACTACTTGAGGATGCATTATACATCTGCATTATGCTGATTTTTGTTGTTCTTTTGGACTTCATTTGAGATTGTATTGTTTTTGTGTTCATATTCTCAGGGTCTGCTTGAAAAAGAGAGCTAGCTCTCAACGGTCTTTCCGTCCGGTCGGTCGGTCAGGCGATTCGACTCAGAGGAAGACATTCATTCATTCACTGAATTAATGAATGTCTGGATGACGAATAATCGACTGAATGATTCAGTCACTTTCATTCATTCATTCATTCATTCATTCATTCATTCATTCATTCATCCATTCATCCATGCACTCATTCATTCATTCATTCATTTATTCATTCACTCACTCACTCCCTCCTACTCAGAGAAGGACTTTCTGGTTTTTCAGTGATGTTCCCCCACCTTCTCCCAAGCACGGTGTTGCTAGGCAACTACAGTATGAGTACCCCGGCGGCCAGGTTCAAATAAAGCAGTAGTGTGTCTGCGGCAAACGGCTGTCATATCATACGTCTTTGTGTGAAAAGTTAAGCATAGTTTGTCCTCTCTTTTCATCGCAGGCCATTGGCCTCAGAATTTGAGCCAGTTCTGGCAGTTGTGTTAAAGCAGAAACTTTGACCTCTGGCCGTAGACAATTGTAAATGTAGCGCACCTCGTCATTCATTTGGAAACTTTCTGCAAGGTGTGGAGCACGGAGGACGTGTTGTGTTTGGAGCAAGGGGTCTTCAACAGGGGCTCAGGGTTCCAGGGGCGCTGCCAAATGTTTGTGTGATAGTGTGTTACATTTGCCACTTGGACCTCACAATGACTCGTGCTGAATTGTTAACTTGTAGATCGGCTATTGTCGGCAAAGAGGTTTGGTGTAGAGGGAAAAAAGAGCAGACCACCTACAGAGTGAAAGTTCAAGTTTGTTTAGGTGGTTAAATGTCTGGAAATACACATTAAAGGACTAGTTCACCCCACAGCTCAAATAATAATATTTTAGGTGGTTGCGGCCTGAAAAGTGTAAGAACCACTGACTGATTCTATAGTCTGTGTTGATTTGGTCAACTGAACATTTTTTTAAAACATTTTTCACTGTCATGAAAACTTAAGACTTAAGAATATATTGACAATTTCGTCAACAATAAAAACTAGACTAAAATGTTAGAGGGACTAGTGGAGAGGAAATCTAGTAGAAGTAAAGGACGATTATCTTCAGCATGTAAGTGTAAAATAAGGCATATACGACACCAAGGCTACAATATTTTTGTGGACAAAATCAACTGTACATTTTAGTCGACCAACACTAGACGAAAGTTAAAACATTTCAAATTACTAAAACTAGAAGCTCGACCGGTCGAGCTCTACCGCCACGAAAAAAAAGAAAAGAAAAAAGGAAAATAAATAAATAAAATAAAAGATGTAACCTGATGAAACCTGTGGCCTGTAGAATGATGTGCTGTTTGATGACGTTGCGTAGAGTGGTCCTAATGGGCAAAAAGAGGTGGCTGAAATGTGCCTGAATAATGCGTTATATATTAACTGTACAATATGTGAAGACATTGAGGGTCACATCGACCCTATTCTGATTCTGGTAGTGGGATACATACTTCTGGGATACAGAATTTTAGATTCCAAAGAATGTGCTGCCCAAATCAACAGTTGTTGTGCCGATGTCGTCCTCTCATCCAGGGTGGCACACGAGAGGGCTCAGGCGGTAGCGCTGGCGCAGGCCGATGCCGACGCCAACGTCCAGGACGAGGTGTCCAGGATCGTGACGGTGGAGCGTGCCCTGAGCCACCAGACCCTGGAGGCCGCCGTGATGAGGGAGAGGGTTAGCGCTGATGACGAGAGGCTCCGCGCCCAGCTCTATGTAAGACGCACGCGCACACACACAGACACACACACACATACACACATACACACAGACACACACACACACACACGCACAGACACACACACATACACACAGACACACATACACACTAATTTACCGCCAACAGCGCCATCTGGTGGATGGCGCTGTTGGCATTTAATAGGCAAAGCATCTTATTCTGAAAGCCGTGTCACTCGGAAACCGAGAATCACGAAGTAAAAATCTGCTATATAACATGTCCCGCGATTATCATTTAATCCACCCAAAACATACTTTGTGTATGTTTTGGGTGGATTATGAACATGAACTCTAGACCCTGAACTGTGACCTTTGCACTTGTGATCTGTTGACTACACATGAAATCTGCACTATGAACTTGAGCCGTGACACATGAACTGTTTCTTTTAATGCTATTTTTAGTGCTGCTGCTTTTTATGGGCACGTGCAATATCAGTGGGTTGTGCAAATGCTTTTTTGCACTATACGTTTTTATTTATATTTAGTGTTTTAACACGAACTGTATTTTATCTTCTTTTATGCCTGACCAGGACCTGGGTAATCAAATTTCGTTCTGTATGGAATGACAATAAAAAGATATTATGACTCTAAAATCTGCGTCCCCATAGACAGCGTAAGCCAGCGGAATTTCCATTTCCGTTTTTTGCGCCCTGTGTGTGTGTGTGGTGTCGTGTCTGTGCACGTATGTGTACCCACAGACGGGTAGCCGCCACATGTATAACTATAGAGTACCGACTGAGTGACATGCTTATTGTATCATGAAGACATATGCCATGGTTTCGTGAATGTAACACACACACACACACACACACACAAGCACGCTCTGCTATTATCGGCAGGTCACAGTGACAAATGTCAGGGGTGTGTGGCTGAACACAGCTCTGGGCAGTAATCCATCGTGACTGTGACATTCCACATTTTGGTGGCATACGAGTAGAATGAATTCATCCCCATGTTTGTGCCGATTCCTGGGGTGTGTGTGTGTGTGTGTGTGTGTGTGTGTGTGTGGGGGGGAGATCTATCTTTTCGCATATTCTTCAAAGATAGATCTACACGCTCATAACCTGGCACGAAGTGACGTGGCGCGAGCTTGCGGATCTGCTTTTTATAAAGTATAAAATACGACATGATATACCCAGCTTCATGATATACCCAGCTTCATGATATACCCAGCTTCATGATATACCCAGCTTCTCATGATATACCCAGCTTCATGATATACCCAGCTTCATGATATACCCAGCTTCATGATATACCCAGCTTCTCATGATATACCCAGCTTCATGATATACCCAGCTTCATGATATACCCAGCTTCATGATATACCCAGCTTCATGATATACCCAGCTTCATGATATACCCAGCTTCATGATATACCCAGCTTCGTGATATACCCAGCTTCGTGATATACCCAGCTTCGTGATATACCCAGCTTCGTATGAGAGGCGCCTGGGACTTTGTTCCCCATAAATTGCCCTTGTATACATTGTTGGGCGAGCATTCGTCACCACACGGCGCGCGTGTGTGTGTGTGTGTGCGCGTGCACACACACACACACACACACACACACACACACACACACTAAAAAGCATCAGGCGGCGTCTCATTTTCACAAAGAAAACACATTTTCCCTGGAGTGCGGCTGCTGTTTACAAACCTATGCTATTGATTATATACCTCATTTCACACACGCTCATCGGCCCGTAATAGAAAAATGAATCATTTTTGGAGAGAGAGGGGAGGAGGGGGAGGGAGGGAGGGAGGGGTGGACATGATATGCCATGTCGCCTGCCGCGGGACGAGTGTATCAGCGACCCCTTCGCTTGGAACGCCCATCAGAGAGAGAGAGAGAGATGTGATGTTGTGTTTTTGATCAGTGTGTGTGTGTGTAAAGAAAGCTCTTTTTGTTTTTTCTGTTTTTTCTGTTCTCAGTTTAGGCCTGAGGCCGATTCTTAAAAACGCCTTCTAAATCCTGAACAGTGTTATATCGGTCATTGCACGCCATCCACCCAGACATTTTTCAGGAGCACGCACGCACGCATGCACGCACATGCATTGATTAAAAAAAACAAGAAAACAAGCTTACGTTTACACCTCAACATCTATTAGTTCATTTGGCAAAATTCCACAGCCACATATTTGTGCCCATACGGGTTGCCAGTTTAGGTGGCCAAGTCATGCACTGTGACGCATGCGGAAGTGCCGTTCATGCCTGTGCTTTGTCACCGTGATACGTCACTGTCTTTCCCTCTGCCTCTTCAACCCAGAGTTGTGGGGTCTGCAACTACTGGCCAATCACAGCGCGGCTTTCCTACACCCAGCTGAAAGCAGTGTCGACTAATACTAAATCAACTCTAGATTTAGTCGACTAAAATCAAATGATATTTAGTCAACTAAAACTAGACTAACACTAAAACTTTCCAGATGACTAAAATGTGACTAAAACTAAAATCTAAATTTGCTGTCAAAATCAACACTGACTGAACAAGCCCTTTTCTGTATCGCATTGAACAACAACACCACAGATGCACTTGGATTACTGTGTCTCTCTCGTTAATGCTCCATATTCTAAAATATTAGAATATAATTAGAATTAGAGGTTTCTGCCCGACTGCGTGTGCGTGCGTGCGTGCGTGCATGTGTGCGTGCGCCCCCCCTGGAGTGGTGTAGCTTTAATAGAAACTGGAGAGGTTATCATCAGTGGAGACTCTGAGCGTGTCCTCTACACTCGTGTAATTGTCAAGTATGTCTGAATGCCTTTTATGCGTTCCCCTTTTGGATATTTATTTGAAGTCTTTTCAACTCCAAACATGGTATGGGCTTTTCCCTTTAAGAGACGGTCCCTCAGCCAAACCATTGTCATGTTTTGCTCCAGTGCAGTGCTGCAGTCCACACCACAGTGTCATGATACAATACGGCGTTGTGAGCTTGTACATTTTTGAGCGGTGCCTCCGCTCCATTACGCAGCTATGTGTGTCCCTGTGTCTGTCACACCTAAAGTGGCCTGTAGAGTACAGCACAGAGTAAAGTGGCACAGAGTACACTACAATATGAGCCCTGGGTGCGTCTGGATGTTACGAGGACCCCCACACGGTAACATTTCTAGACCGTTTCGGACACGGGGCGGCTCGCCGGAACCTGGGCACTTAACTGTGGGTCTGGGCCGGGGACCCCCCGGGGACCCCCCACGTTGTATCTCGAAGTAGTAGTACAGTAGAGAGCTATTTATAGATAGGGTGTGATTATTATTTTTTACGTTTTACGTAGGGAGACCAGGTTGAAACTTGAAAGTGGTTACGTCTCTTTTGTTGTGATATAAATATTTCATAAATATTTAACTCAATGAAAAGTATTGTTTATTAAAACTGCGAAAGCATCTGTGTTATTTTAGATCTTAGCCTTGCCTATTCAAAAATAGCAGATCTACATCTCCTTGGCCGGTCATGCTATTTTCGGCATACAGCTAAGTATAAATCACGGCGTGCATACATTTTAGTCCACTTAATCAACTGTAGATTGTGTTGATTAAAATCTTATGATATGTAGTCAAATAAAACGAGACTAACACTAAAACATTTGTCATAATGTCAAGACATATTCCACAACCACCATCCAAAACAACGAAGAGAAATGAAATGAAATGATTACTATATTTACCCAGGGTATCTGGGCTAAGCTCAAGAACTTGTTTCCAGCCAGGCCCTGCTCATAGAACATTTCATCGTAGTGGTTCAATGCCTTGTTCAAGGGCACTTCAGCGGTGGTCATTTTAACGCGTCGGACCGCTGATTCGAACTGGCGACCTTCCGGTATCAAGACCGCTCCGCAATCCGTTCGGCCACCGCTGCCAAAGCAGAGTGACCCGGAGGCTGCCATGATTCTGCATAGGATTGCATTGTGACTCCATTACCCAGAAGCCCTGAGAAGCAAGTGAGCGTTTTCCCGTCACGTGATCCAAACGTGTGACGTATCACACAATGTCAGCGGAAAACCTTGTATGTCTTAAAAGTTATCAAAATCGTCTCTAAAAACAAATAAAACATCACTTGGGAATGCCGTGTTCGACAGGGAAAGGGGTATTTTTCAATTAGGTCGGAATAGTCGTGTTTGGTAGTCAAAGTGTTTAAAACTAAAATAGAATTTGCTGTGTGTCTGTTCATGGTTCCTTTGTCTTCCATTGGCGGGACGCTGCTTCCCCCCTTTTCTTCAACCCCTTTAGCATTGACATCACGGAGCAGTTTGAGTGACTTGCTCCGATAGACTTTGAGACAGTAATATTTGAACACGTAGACCATGCAGTAATGAGATTTTTCGCGGCTCATTTGCACACAGTGCCTCCCAAAGATGGAGATGGACCACGCGGGGGTTTCTTTCCACACCGAACAAATGACGTTTGCATTGTTCTAAAACACATAAGTGTGTGTAATTGGAAATTTAAATGGGGTTTGGATGGTTGGCCTAGAAGTCGATAAGTAGTTGTAGAATGAGCTCCCTGGCTGGCAGACGTCCTCGGCTGTGCTGAACTAAGCACACAATCTAAACGCTGATGGAGCTTTCACCGGTGATTTGTCCCCAAGTCCTCAAACTTCTAGCGTCTCCTGGCATTACGTCAGATCATAATATACGTCATATTTTATGCCCTTGTGCCATCGATCAGCAGCACAGGATTAAATGGACCCTGTATGCTCGCTAGATCCTTTGAAGCACTTGTTGTTCTTTTGCGGTGTTTTCCACTGTCTGTCCAAAACGGCGGTTTCTTCCCATGTGAACAGTGTTTATGTAGCAACTGGTGTGACAAAGCTGGTAAATATGTTAACATTTAATCAAATAATTCAATAAGACGGCAGTTATAACCGCACCGATCATCCCTGTTCTTGGGTGAACATTCAGTGTAAATTGCCAATCTGCAAGCGTTAAGTTTGCGAGTTCGTAGATTGGCAATTTGGTGTAGAGAGAAATTCTATAGTGCCTAGTATAGAGCCCTGTGGGACTCCGTTCAGCTAAGTATATAGGGTTTAAATGGCGATTTGTACCCGTTGGGTGGGGGGGTATGTGGGGGTGGGGGGGTATGTGGGGGGGGGGGGGGGGGGGGGGGTGTGTGTGTGTGTGTGTGTGTGTGTGTGTGTGTGTGTGTGTGGTGTGTGTGTGTGTGTGGTGTGTGTGTGTGTGTGTGTGTGTGTGTAAATACAATCAATTACATTGATTAGCTTCATTATTTGTTGCATCCCAGTCCCATCTTGTCCAAAGACATTAAGAGTTTGTTCTTAATTCACAAGATGTGGTTCAGTTTGTCCTTGACCATAACGATGACCTCGTGGAATTCTCTAAGTGACTGAAGGGTTAAGAGAGAGCTGGAGAGGCGGTGTGAATTCAATTAAATTGGATTCCATTTCACCTAATTTAAAGGCCTAGAACACCTTGGTAGAGGTCTGGGTTGTGTGGTTACCTTGCCATCATGTGAAGGAAGGTAGAGCCCGCAAATTATTGAACTTTATTAATGTGACAACGTTTCGATCTTACAGGATCTTCATCACGTCGTCAGGTTACCTTGCCATGATGTCCAAAGGTAGAAGTTATGCGTTGCTTTTCAAAAAAAAAACCCTAAAGTGTAGTTTCTTATTTGTTTTTCTATTACTAATGTCGATGAAACCAATGGTTCGGACCCCCAAAATGTACAGTTGGAGGCCATCGATATTGTCCTTTTCTTTTTGCTGAGTTTTGCGTGATCTGCGCAAAAGGACAGTTAACCCATTTTGGGCGGGAACCCCTTTTGGTGTTTTAAACATTATGTTATAATTTAGCTATTGAAAAATAGCAGATCTACAAGCTCATAGCGCGCCACCGAGTGGCGCGCTACGAGCTTGTAGGTCTGCTATTTTTGAAAAATCGTGAAAATATTTATTTCAGAAAACTGGAGGATTTAGAAGGATTTAAAAAAAATTGAGGTCGGGCCTAAATGGGTCAAATGATAAGGGACAATATCGGTGGCACCCAACTGTAGATTGGCTAGTTTCAAATAGCCAGTGTATTAGGTTTAAAGTGTTCGTCATTGTCATACAGTCGCTTCTTCTTTTCATAGATCCTGGTTGCTTACTGTATATTGCTCTCGCCAGAATCTGCCAACAGCGACAGTGGCTGTCGGCTTCCTGTGTAGAAAGAACCATGAATTGTCGAAGGTTGACCGCCGTTGTGCTCTGCTTCTTCCCCCGGTGGTTAGCGTCACCCCCGCTAAACAGCAGCGCGCTCGTTGTGTTCCTCCTTATCCGCCGCGGTATTGATTCGTCTAGCTCATCGAGATGCAGGTCACGGCGGGGCGGAAGGAACCCCCCCCCCCCCCCCCCCCCCTCCCGTACATCAAACTCAATAGGGGGAGCCGCTGTTGTGAGACGCTAATGCTTCCACCGTGCGCCGCTCACCTTATAATGGCCAACGGCTACCGCCAAGCATTAGTCGCGCCAATTACTACTGAAAGCCACACCCGAGGTGAGGGGTCACGCACATTATGGGGGCCCTGCACATGATTCCTCCATACAAGTTATTTTTAGTGTTGCTGAGAATGTACAGTATGTACTTGTATTACTATACTTGTGAGGGCCAAATGTCCCCGCACAAGTATAGTAGATTTGGAGAAATGGACATTTCAAGTTACAATTTTGGCATTTAGCAGATTTACAGTAAGCAAGGTAAACAGTAACAAGTTAATGCATAGAGATAGTTATCTAGGATCATAGATGAACCAATACGCTATCATCAGTCTAAACAGTGTTAATAATAAAAAATAATATGTGCATTGAAACTATACACACTGTGGGATGCTAGGTCAACAATTTAACCTGGCATCTGTCTACATAACATGCTATCTAAATTAGATTTTAACCTTTGCATAAGACCTCGTAAGAGGTCTGGTGGACTCCGATCAACAAAGTATAAAACAAAAAACCTGCCATATACAAAACTTGTCTTGCCTAAATCAGCAAGATGTGTTATCAATCAATTCATTTAATTAGCCATTTACTACTGTATGTTTTGGCCACACCAGCTAATGGCTTGGAAAGAAAGTGAAATTGGCTCAAGGCCCAAACGTTATTTGCCGACCGGCGCTCTAAAGTGGCAACAATTATTCGTAATTACTGACTGATGTTGGTGCTAACGAAATTGACAAGGGACTTTGGGAAGTTGTGTTTGATCCGCAGTGAAAATGATATTGGTTCCCCCAGCAGCACTAATCCTGCTGGGCTTTTGTTTCAGCAAATGGACAAACGGTACAGAATGTTACCGATGCAAACAACAAGCAAACTGCTGTGGAATTACAATTAGAATTCACAACCTAGGCATTTAGCTGTTTCCCTTATACTGTGACATGGAGTACAATGCACATTATGGCCGCATTGAGGATTACGACTCTGTCGGGTGGAAACCTCATATACGGTATGTTCAAAAAGTTTTGAGGATTCACATTCAAAAGTAGCAAAAGTTGCAGATCGACATGCTCAAAACTGCTACTTTTGATGCTTTTGTGTGCTGCTGTAGTATGAGCAGGTCTCATTTACATATAAAACACAACAAGAAAGCACTATAGTTTATCGTTTTAGCTAATCATTAACATTAAAGAATTGGCCTTAGTGATTAATAAATGTATATAACTTTCTGTCTGGATCTCTTGTGTTTCGAGCTTGCAGATCTCCCACTGTTGATGCCTTTGTGTGACACTGTAGTATTGCATTAATTAATTTACCAACAAAACAACACAAAGTTAGAATGTGGAGGTTTTTCTATGATTTCTCAATTTGTTTTAAATTCATGACTTGAATGTACAGTATCAATGCCGGCGAACCATGTGTGAATGTTACATATTTACTTATACTCATTTTAGCACCACAAACTTACAGTAGTGTAGAGACTATGGCCAATGCATAATTCATATGTGGCCCTATTTATTTCTAGATTTCCATCCATGCCCCTCTGGACAAAGATGTCTATGATTATGTCTTACTTTACCAACACAAACAGTAGTGTACTTTTGCATCTGTGATATGGAACATGATTTATTATACCTATACCTATTATACCTAACCTTTGTGAAGCAATGGTTCAACTGTAGGTATGGATATTATAAACGTATACAATAAAATGTTAAATGCGGTGTGTAGCGGACCATCAAATTCGAGTAACCATAAGCAGTGAAAATACAAGATGACAAATAATAAAAGGATTAACCTTGTTCCCCTTCCAGCCAGGAGCTAATAAAGTGACATGTGTATTGTGTGCTATCTGAAGCCTCATCCTGGGCGTTGTCTTCAGTCACAGGTGAACTTGATCATTTAATTGCAACTGATATGTCCCTGTGGCCATGAAACCCTTCAAATAAAAGCACTGAGACTGACTTGTGGGCAGGAAACCCTTCAAATTAAACGCCTCAAAGAAAACACATACAGTATTGGCCATGGAAACATCCCTGTGGGTCCGTTACAGGCGCGTGTGGGTAGATTTGTATCTGTGCTCCCCCACTCAAAATCAGTTAGGCATGCCTGGGTTCAAATGGTTAAATCTTACAGTAGCTTCATCTCTCTCTGTCATGTCAATCTCTTATTCTCAATATCCAATTCTCTCTCTCTTTCTCTCTCTCTCTCTCTCTCTCTCTCTCTCTCTCTCTCTCTCTCTCTCTCTCTCTCTCTCTCTCTCTCTCTCTCTCCCCCCCCCCCTCTCCCCGGTGTCCAATTCACCAGCAGTCACTCCCTCCCTTGCCTGTCCTGTCAGGCTGACTGGCGGCAGGTAGCTAAAGCCAGCTCGTGGAGCAGTAATTGAAACTTCACAGCGTCAGAGTGGTAGTAGTGACTGTGTTGTCATTGTCATTGTTGCTGTGGGTTCCACTGGGGGTCTGTCTGCCTGTCTGGGGGAGCATGTCCCGTGACACAGCTCACACATGTCCTGCCATTCAGGGCGAACCGCGCTAGGAGAAGGAAGGTTGGTGACGGGTAACTTTGGCAGTTTGGCAGTAGCTTAGTACTCACTGGCTTGTATCCACTTTCTAGCATTACTGCAGTTAGCATGGATGTCTCTTTTTTCATGATTCATAGCTATGGTCTGATGATCTGTCTGTCTTGTCTGTCTGTGCACATTATTGTTAAGCTAGAGCAGTGGTTCTAAAACTGGGGTCATTGAGGGGGTTCTAGGCCTAGGGGGGTCCCAAGCAAAAGTAGTTGTTATAGCGTCACAATCATATGAACCACTTGAACTATTATGTTGTACTTTGGCTATTTATTTAGCAGATCTGGCCTGGGCCGTGGCTCAGCGGTCCAGGCACCTTGGCTGGTAATCCAGTCTGGCAGTGTGCCGCGGTTTCGACTCCCGATCCTGACGGCCTTTACTGCATGTCACCCCCCATCTTTCTCCCCATTTCCTGTCAGCCTACTTTCTATCCCTCCATAAAAAATCCACAAAAAAACAAAGTAAAAAATAGCAGATCTACCAGCTCACAATAGAGTTATTTAGATTAAAGAGGAAAAAAGGAAGAGGTGGGGTGATTGTATTTTGTCTCTCTGCTCTTCTATTGAGACATTTAGATTGTGTCAAAGGTCAGGTCTCACCTAGACAATAATGTTGACCTGATGGTCAAGATTCAATTTATTCCCTAAGAAAGCAGGCAGCCTCTTATTTGCTCATTGGTAAAACGGTTGTCGGCACTTTTGCAAGAAACCGGGTTCAAACATTGGGCAGAAGAGGAAAGTTACATAGTGCGGCTTTAAGGCAGCTCACACAAGAAATGATAAGGAGGCTAACGTATGCTGACTTTGCTTTAGCTACTGGCGTTACGAAAACAGATTGTCATGCGGCTAACTTAACAATCTGTGCTTGTGTGGCTTTATCTGACCATGATATAAGTACTGTATGATATAAGAGCGGTTGATAATCTTTATCAGCTCTCCTCTGCTCTGTGACTGGTAGGTTTTCTCTGTCTTGAATTACAAATGAATGCAAACAAAACCCCAACTTATTTCAATAGTTTCATACCGGGTACGTGGTCTAGACACAGTGTTTCTCAACCTGTGGTTCAGAAACTTCCCCAAATAGTTTTTGGGGGGTCCCCAGATGATTAGCTTAATTTGCATTGCATTTGCATCTCCCTCGTTGAGAATCAGTAGTCTAGAAAAGTTCCAACACCAGCAGCACTTATGGAAATGTCCTTCAGGCAATTTTATTAAGTAATTAATTTAAGTTGCCGTGGGTACAGTAAAGCATAGGCTATAGAACAACGTATGGGTCTCAGCACTAAGCCTTTATCAGCGTTATTATTCCCTCTATGCATCGTGAAATAGTTCTCATATAATCACACGTTTAGCAAACTAGGTGGTTTCTTCCGGCACATTAAACATAATTCCTGTTAATTGGTTTTGGAGAGAGTGAATTGGCTTTCCATTCATGTTATTATCTGCTGTTGGATTTTAAAGAGTCAATCTGTCGGGCCAGTCGGTCACCGTGTCCCTTGGGAACGATTGCGAATAGAATTGAGTGAAGGAAAGTGAAGAGCAGGATAGGGATTCAGTGCGATTCAAGTTTAAACGTGGCGAAAAGTTGATTTTGTGTTTTTATCTTTTTTCGGTTTAGGTTAAAAACTACAGCAGGGTAAAAACAGGCTGCATAAGAATGACCATATCTTCTCTGTCGTTTGGAAACCTCATTAACATATAGTATGTCCCAAACGGTCACTTTTCAGGATTCAAATGCATCAAAAGTAGCAGATCGACGAGCTGGATTCGTGACGTGTTTCGAGCTTGTTGACCTGCTGCTTTTGATGCTTTGGTCTGACGTTAGTGTGATCAAGATTTACGTACAAAAGAAAAAATATGGAGGTAAGAGGTTTATGCCCGACAGCAACGATATAGTAGGTACACTGTGACCTAAGAAACACTACACAGATTTGCACACCAAGATCTAACACTCAATACGAAGTATTAGCTGCAGCTGAGTTGCTTACTAGTCTGACATACAGTGGCTTTTAACCTGAACCGGAAATCAAACTACAAAATCAGCCTACGGGGCATAGCAGTGGCAGCCATTTTGTGGTGCCAAGAAAGGAAACTACATTAGTTTTTCCCATAGAGATTTCCAAATATATTTATATAAATTATTTTCAGCCTGGAACCAAGCCTTCCAGACTCCTGGTGAACCATGACCATAAAACATTAGATTATGTTTAAAAGTCTATACATTTATGGAAGAATAATTACCAGTAAGCCGCCTTAAGGCGACGGGCGACCGAAGGGCTTACACACTGTACCGGAATAATGTCACTTCATTATCTCATATAAGCAGGGGTGCACATTAATATTTTGGGCTAGTTCTCAAAGGAGCACCTGGACATGTAAGGGGGTTCGGGGGGGGGGGTTGGGGGTGATACGGACATTTCTACTCTGCCACAATGTTCAGCTGCAAAAGCTACAAAGATGCTAAGCTACACAGAGTCACAGACACTGTATTTGTGGTCGTTAAGCAGCAGGAGGATGGGGATACGGACATTTCTACTTTGCCACAATGTTATAAAAATAATAGAACGCCTGCACATCGCCTGCATTCGGTTCTTTCACATTACAAGGTAAACATAACTATGATAACTGGCTGCAGGCGCGCTGTCCGTCTGAGGATTTAATCAGCCGCTGTTGCAGCGCATGCGTGTAGAGCGTTGCATGGCGTTGGCGTTACAGCGTCACTGCACGTTTGCATAGTATGTGTGCGACCTTCGGTCGCAAATATTTTGTGGGACACAATATGCTATAGCCTATAGTTGTTAAAAAGTTACATAGTGCTGCTTTAAGTAACACTTCAGTGGTTAATCGGTTGTTTTATATAAAAACTGAACCAATTCTTTGATTTGGTAGTAATCAACAGAATATTCGCAAAGAAAACAATCAATAGTTGCAGGCAGCTCTACTCACAACACTCCACGCAATCATTGCAAGTGTTAGTACGAAGGTCAAAGTCACAGAGGCAGACAGTAACATGGAACAAATGTCAGCTCTAATTGTTGTGGTTGCCATCCTTTCTCAAACACACCTCGCCAGCCCAATTATAGCAAACCGTATTGTCCTTCCGTCTTGCTATTTACTAAAAACAGTCTAATTGAGTGAGTAGACAGCCGCAGTACAGGGTAAATCTGATTGGTGGCATTTTATCGTCAAGACGGCCTCGTCAAGGAGTTTGTTAATCGACTCGTTACAACAGGGATGCATTTGGAATTAGATAACCTTGTCAATTAGGGCTTAATTACCCCACAACATCAATTAGGAATGTGTCGTTTTCTGGTAGAGCATAATAGCTTAAAGCTAAGTCTGCGGGGAATTCAGAATTAATTTGCCATATAGCTGGGATATATACAATGGTATGGATGTATGGCATGGATTCATTTGTTGACAGTTACCGCATTAACTAATCTTTATCTAGTTCCTGTTGACAGACTACATCCATATTTTAGTGATTTCAGTCATTTGGATTCCATAGAAGCCATGCATGTCTTCTATGGAAGCATGTTGCACAGTGAATATAGCTACAAGCGCAATGCTTCCCAGAGCCTGTACATAGCCTACAGTATGCTATTTTAGATTTGAAGTGAAATCATATATACCGGTATTTGGACTTGGATTTTATTGTGCTTTATTTTGCTCTGTGAGTCTCGTCTATCTGTTTTAATGTTTTAATTTGGGCCAACGCTCCACACGTCCCAAACTCTTCTCCCTTCTGGCCCCAAAACTGTGGAATGCACTCCCCGTTGCAGTCAGAACTGCGGCATCACTCCCAATCTTCCGCCGTAGTCTGAAGACCCACCTTTTCAGACTCCATCATGGCCCATAGCACTTATCCTACCCCCTTAGATAGCACTTTTTAGACTTAGATAGCATTTGAAACAGACTTATAGCATGTCATGTAGACAGCACAATAATTGCATTGTATATAGTCATAGCACATCATAGTAGCCTACATATGTATAGCATAGTATAGTATATATGTATGGTTAATATGTATAGTGTCATTGTATAGATGTGTTCTAGTTACGTTCTTAGCTTACGCATGTTTCTTGATAAATGCATTTTATATATGTGATGTATTCCCATACTTTTGTTCCTGCCTAATGTAAGTCGCTCTGGATTAAGAGCGTCTGCTAAATGCCTAAATTGTAAATTGTAAATTGTAATGCAGTCATGAGCTCAATCGGTGAGTGACCACGGCATCCAGTTTCTCTACAACTCTTTCTAGTTTTTTCATAATGCTCCAGATCACATCTCCTCTCTGTGTGCTTAAGCGAGCATAAAATGCCAATAAGTTAGTCTGTCACCTTGTAACAGCAGGCGTCCCCGCCCCCAATCCCACACATCCCTTAATGTGACATTTTCTGAAAGTGATTTTCATTCAGTCGCCGTATAATATTTCATGTTTTGTTTTATTAAGGGTTCATAGCCGGTTTATCACGCGCAGCGTGGCAGAGCTAAACAGCACTATCGTTGATATCTGATAACTTTGTTAGGTCCACTTCTGGCCAATGACGGCGTGTTTTTCAGTATACACACACGCACGCACACGCACACGCACACGCACACGCACACACACACGCACAGCAACTAAACCCTTTATTCCAGAGAGCCAACAGTACCAGAAGAAATCAGTCGCGACTCTCTCCTTAAACTGTGTTCCATTTGATGCTTGGCTGGCCTGAAAATGACTTTGGTTAAGCTCAACATTTTTAAGGCAACTCAAAGTGCACCCCCCCCGCCCCCCCCCCCCCCACACCACACACACACACACACACACACACACACACACGCACACCCTCACACTCCACTCTCAGAGAGCGAGAAAAAAAAGTGCCATCTCCGGCATGATGTCGTGCTTGGCTGGTTGAATCTCTGTGTACTTCAAATAGCATTGCAGTTTGTTGCTTTTCACATTGAGGCGGACTGGGCCGGTGCTGATAACGGGAACGCCATTTAATAATTTCCCAGGTATTGCGAGGAAGACGTATACACGGGCTGTTGAATCGATGCAGGCTTCGTCGTCGGGTGGTATTTAAAGGGGGGAGAATGGCGGGGGGGGGGGGGGGGGGGGGGGGGGGTGGTGGTTGGGTGGGAGATGCAGCATTTCCTTCTTTTTCTTTGCCTCATATTATTATTATTATTATTATTATTTTTCTGTAACTGCCAGCAAGAGCGCAGCACCGTGTTTAGTTTTGAACGAGATAAAGCAAAACGAGTAGTGGCGCGTCTGGAGAGTAGTGATGTAAACACATTTCAGATTGAGTCGTATATCTCTTGGGTTCAAACCCTCCGGGGGCTTGTTGTTGTTGTAAAACCTACCCTGTCAGCCCTCGTCGGTGCAGGAACATCTGGAGTTAAAGCAGCGGTGTCTCTCTGCCGAGATTATTTCAACCACCGTCAGACATGTAGACGTTAAGGTTGAGTCAGGACTCAGCAGGACAAGATATGTAGAGGACGGAAGACGTGTAACGATTCAGGTTCAAGTGCTTTGCTGTTTCCTTTTGAGCCCTGTTTCCTAAACAGTGGGTCTTCACACCACATTGTGGGCTTGTAGACCTGCTATTTTCACTAGTCTGGGTCGTGGGCAATGTGTAATTTCTCTTTTGGGTCTCTGTGTGTGTGTGTGTGGGCCGGGGTAACTCTTTGTCTGCCACCAACGAATATGTTATTTTCTCACTCAACAGTAAACAACAGTATATACAGTGTATACAGGCCAGGGTATCTGCACATTTATACAAGTGACAATTTAATGACTTTTTAAAGACATTTTTTAATACCAAAATGTAATACCATTTAATTTAATACCAAAAACTTTATAAGTAAACTTATAAAGTTATAATCCATGCGCAGTCATTAAGAGAAGGTTGCTTCTTTTAATGGTTTCATTAAGCACACTAAAATATGTATGTGTATGTTCATAAACTGGGTACGCATTATGATGTGCCTCAGTACATCATTTTAAAATAACTGATAATGTACACTGATATCTCTGGTCATTCTCTCGCTCGCTCACCTCGCTCGCCCAATTCTCATTTTCTGCAGTGCATGTTCAGCAATAGTGGTAAAATAACTGAGTCCATGTCCATGTATTCAAGTCCTGTACTCTGAGACGGTGCTGGGGGGGGCTTTAGCCCCCTCTGGTGGAGGCTTAAGCTCCCCCTCCACACAAACCCAATTGGCTGACTTTTTTTTTTTTTTTTTTTTAAAGATATTTTTTTGTGGCTTACGCCTTTTATTGGTTTTTGAAGGGACAGACAGTAGGCTGACAGGAAACGGGAGAGAGATGGGGGAAGACATGCAGTAAAGGCCGTGTTGGGCTCGGGAGTCGAACCCGCGGCACACTGCGACTGGATTACCAGTCGGGTGCCCAGACGGTTACGCCACCGCCTGGGCCCCAATTGGCTGACTTATATGTAAACCAAAATCCATTAGCCCCACTCTGAATAGCCAGCCCCGCTCATAGTCCCCACAGTCACAATTTTCTTGAGCTGTCGATGGCTGTACTTAAATCTGCGCACTTAAATCTACGCAGAATTTGAATCTGGCTTCCTGCCTAAGTGCTGTCATTTTTTCCCATTGAGTTAATAGAGCCTGCCTGCTTGCTCAGGGGATACATGTAATCCAGACCATCAGGTGAGACATGACTTTGACACGGTCTAAATGTCTCAATAGAAGAGCGGAGAGACACAATACAACCACCCCCAGTTGTATAAACTTATCAGACACTTACAGTATCATCAATGTTTATAATTATACATAACTTATAACAAGGCTTATTATGCATTTTAAACTCAGTGGAACAGCACATTATAACTGCCAAGACTTTAAAGGTTGGGTCTATAATGCATATAACTCATGATTCTTCATAATATAATACTCTCATATGTTCATAATTATGCATCACAAATGTATAACACATAAACTTTTTTTTTCTTTTTTCCCCCGGAATTTTTATCCCACGATTTCGTAACCCATTTTCACCCCTGTGTCAATTATCTAATGTGATCCTGGGCTCTACACACCCTCCGCCAACCTAGTCCCCATATATGGGGGACATGGGGAGAGCAACGGACTTGAACTCATGCTTCCTTCATGCCTGAGTGTCCAAGTTGCTCCTTTACACCTGACGGGGGGGAGTTTCCCTGGTTGGACATAGCGCGTGGAAGGAACACGTTATTCCAACCAGTTCCTTTCCCCTCCATCAGGCGCCCCGGCTGGCCAGGGGGAGGCAGTTTACAGACCAGGATTACTGCATGTTTTTTTGTGAGGGTACCTACCCTAGGGGACATGGGGAGAACATGCAAACTCCACACAGAAAGGCCCTTTCGCCAACCCCGCCTTCGGGTATGGGCACTGATGACGCGGAGGAGGAAACACGCCGCCAGCACCCACAGCGTCCCGAACGGGAATCGAACCCAGGACCTTCTAGCTGTGAGGCGACGGCACTACCAACTGTGCCACCGTGCCCCCACACATACACTTTATAACTAGCTAAGTTCCACTGAGCATTATGACCAGCACTTTACAGCAACTTTACATGTGGCAGCGGTGGCCGAACGGATTGCGGAGCGGTCTTGATACCGGAAGGTCGCCAGTTCGAATCAGCGGTCCGACACGTTAAAATTACCACCGCTGAAGTGCCCTTGAGCAAGGCATTGAACCACTACCATGAAATGTTCTATTGGCAGGGCCTGGCTGGAAACAAGTTCTTGAGCTTAGCCCAGATACCCTGGGTAAATATAGTAACTTTGCTTTGCTTTGCTTACTTATTCATACATTATATATGCTACATACATGTAACACTAACCTCATATGTCAAAGTCAAACTGTTGTTTTTCAGCATTCAAATGCAAAAAACAGTAATAGTAGCAGATCTACAGGCTATACAGTATGACTGTACAACTAGTCTTGTAACAGGAAATTATTCAGCAGGGAGAAGTTTTAAACTTTACAAAATATGTTCCTGGTTTTATTATCCCTTCTCTGCTGAATAATTGTATTCAGCCTTAACAAAAAGGAAGGGGAAAAAAAGTCTGAACACACATGCACGCACGCATGCACGCTCACACACACACACACACACGCACGCACGCACGCACGCACGCACGCACGCACGCACGCACGCACGCACGCACGCGCGTACGCGTGCACACAGAGTACAATACGTTGCACAAACCGCCCGTTGCTTTTGAGGCAGTAAATTGACTTTACAGTCTCTCTGTCAGCTCGCAGCTTTCCTGACACCTGCAGCCATCCATCAATCGAAGCACACCGCCATTTCCCGGCCCTGCCAGCGGCCGCCCACGCTGCCAATTAGCTGCCGGGGTGAGGCCTGGACGGACTGTGCCAGCCAGCCCTGCCGGCCCGATATGCCAATTATATCCATCGAGCTCTCGTCGTATAGTGTACAGACACACTGGCACAGCATGTGGGCATGGGCAGCACTGAGCTGGGGGGAGGAGCGCTGCGCTGGAAGGAGCACTAGCATTTTTACTTGAGTTGAAGTATCGCTACTGCACTGTAGCAAGTTCGGAACTAAGAATCAACTTTAGTGAAAGTACACAAGTATTGGTACAGTTGGAGGCCATCGATATTGTGCTTTTCTTTTTGCTGAGGTTTGCGTGATCTGCGCAAAAGGACAGTTAACCCATTTTGGGCGGGAACCCCTTTTGGTGTTTTAAACATTATGTTATAATTTAGCTATTGAAAAATAGCAGATCTACAAGCTCATAGCGCGCCACCGAGTGGCGCGCTACGAGCTTGTAGGTCTGCTATTTTTGAAAAATCGTGAAAATATTTATTTCAGAAAACTGGAGGATTTAGAAGGATTTTTTAAAATTTTGAGGTCAGGCCTAAATGGGTCAAATAAGGGACAATATCGGTGGCACCCAACTGTATGGTCTTCCCCCTCTCCGTTGCATATCAGTGGAGAGGAAGTCGAGTTTGTGACTTCCTTTACTGACCTCGGGTCCATCATTACCAACAATGGCAATATATCATCTGAAATAAACCGGAGACGTGCCCTGGCAACCAGAGCCATGAAAACACTTTGGAAAGCGCTGTGGAGACACCTCACGAGAGACCAAATTAAGGATTTATAACGCCTCCGTCCTCGCCATCCTTCTCTATGGAACAGAAACTTGGCCTCTCAACAAAACTCTGGCTGCCAGAATTGATGGCTTGGATACCAGAGCGCTGCGCACAATAGAGGGGATACAATGGCAAGACAGGGTCTCCAACATAACGCTACGGGAACACACTCGACAACACCGTACGTGCGCTGGTATGGCCCTGTCAAAAGACTCACCCCCTGAACACCCCACTCACACTATCCTCCACTTTGAACCAAAAGTTGTCTGTTGGAAACGCCCCCGCGGTGCCCCACGCACCCGTTGCCCCACGCATGGTACCATTGATTTGGTACATCATAGGAGAACGTTGATCAAAATAACAATTCTACATTCTCTCTAAATGTGTAGACTTCTTGTAAATGAAGTAATGCAGATGTTTACCAATTATTTAACTCTTGAGAGCATAAAATGAAACCAAATGGACACATAGGCAAATACCCCAATACCCGTAAAATGAAACCAAATGGACCCTTACTGGTCCATTTTGTTTCATGTTACGCTATCAAGAGTTAAAGATCTATAATGGTCCATTTGGTTACCAACTCTCCATCCTTTAGCTGGGGACCACCTGGAACCCCCTCAAGGTCCACCGGTGGTCTATATATGCTGAAAGAGTGACTTTGAGACCGGTTTCACCTTAGTGCGGTGTAAGGCTAGGGGCTGAGGGGGAGTCTTTAGATTATTGCGAACGCAGTGAATGCGAACGCAGTGAGCATTTACTATGAGACCCAGCAGATCATGTCTGTGTGTCTGTGTGTCACGCTGTAACACCACCCGCCCACCACCAGAGGGCGCAGCTGTATCACACACAAAAACACACACATGCACGCACACGCACGCACGCACGCACACACACACGCACACACACACACACACACAAAACTTAACTTAAAAAAATCTTAAAAAACACAAAAAAATTACGTAATTTATTCTAATTGCTTCCCACGTTCACGCGTCTTACTTGTGGCAGAAGATTGGGACTGAGTCTGCAGTTCGAACTGCAATGGGGAGTTTGTTTATGTGAGTAGAGCTTCTCTTCATCACTGTGTAGCCTGACATAGCTGTGAAGTTCAGAGCAGAGCGCCTCATTACAAATACTGAATAATAGCGATGCATTGATCAAACGCATTAGTTCAACTGGAGACTTAAACGTCTCGGCACAGTTTGACGAGGTGTGTGTGTGTGTGCGTGTGCGTGTGCGTGTGCGTGCGTGCGTGCGTGCGTGCGTGCGTGCGTGCGTGCGTGCGTGCGTGCATGCGTGGCTTTCATTCTCTCCCAACGGGATACATTTTAATTGGCTAAAACATTTGAGTCACAAAGGTTAGGAAAGTGACCGTGTTGACTGAGTCTGTCAGCTCTCTGCGTGTGCGAGTGCGCTTTGACTTAGTGTAGCTGTTGCCGTGCGTAACAGACGCTGTAAAAGTGTGACAGATATTTTCTTTTGTTTCACGGTTGCTGGTGTCCCTAACTCTCTCTCTCTCTCTCTCTCTCTCTCTCTCTCTCTCTCTCTCTCTCTCTCTCTCTCTCTCTCTCTCTCTCTCTCTCTCTCTCTCAATCACAGACACACACACACACACACACACTCCCCATCTTCTTTTGTCTCTCTCTCTCTCACTGCGTCTCCTTTTTCCCTCTTGGCACCAACAGGAGAGCGGTATATTAATGAGGTTGTGTAAGTGAACAGTTGGCGGGGCTAATGGCGCTAGCTCCTATAGCTATGTCTGGGGGAGTGGGGGGGAGTGAATTCAAACATATGGGGAGAATAAAGAGAGAGGAAGACTGAAGAACTGAGGCCATAAACGAGGAGAGAAGCGCTAGATGGAGGAGGGAGAAGGAAGTGGCCTGAAAATGCACAGGGGAAGAAGTGGAAGCGCATGGAGTAAATCTGAACGCTTCGATTTAGCATGCTGATAATAGCAGATATAAAATTATGCATTGTGAGCTTGTAGATCAGCTATTTTGGGGCGCACAACACCATTGTACGAGTATGAATTAGACCTAAAATTATTTTGTCTCGTCCGTCCGTCCGTCCGTCCGTCCGTCCGTCCGTCCGTCCGTCCGTCCGTCCGTCCGTCCGTCCGTCCGTCCATCCATCCATCCATCCATCCATCCATCCATCCATCCATCCATCCATCCATCCGCTTATCCGGAGTCGGGTCACAGGGGCAATAGTTTCAGCACAGAGCTCAAGACTTTCCAGAGCAACATTAGCTAGCCACTTCCTCCTGGGGAATTCTGAGGCGTTCCAAGGCCAGTGCGGAGTAGTCCCCTTCCATCTGGTCCTTGGTCTGCCAGGGGTCTCTTCCCAGCGAGGAGGAGCTCTCCATACTAGATGCCCGAACCACCTAAGTTTGCTCCTTAAAGTGAAGGAGCAGCGGCTCGACTCTTTGAGTCCCTCGCAGGTGACTGAACTACATCCATCCATCCATCTTCAACCGCTTAACCGTAGTTGGGTCGCGGGGGCAACAGCTCCACCAGAGAGCTCCATATTTCCCTCTCCAGAGCAACATTAGTAACTTCCTCCTGACTGATCTTCTCACCCTATCTAAGGGAAGGCCAGCCATGTGAAAAAAAGGCTTTGACTCAAGTACCAGGGGTTGAGTATCAAGTCCACCCCTGAATATAGAAGAGATTTAATTTTGCCAGTTATATATTTGCACGTACAAGGAATGAATCTCCGTAGTGCCGGTTGGGTCTTCATAGCGTCTGTGAATAATGACAATAGTAAAGTCAATGTTTACACAAAGGCCAGACGGATTTTATTCAAATACAGCAATGAGGAATAAAACAATGTGAGGGGTAAACAATGAGCTAGAGGACAGAGAGGTAGTGGTCAACTGGAGGTGACCCCCGGTGTCTGTGGTGGTCAACTTGATGGAGAGTGGCCCCCACGGCAACGTGAAGCCCCCCCGCTACCCCACTACTCTGCCTCATCAGCGAGCGCTGCGAAGAAGCCCCTGCTGTGGCAGAGGAGAAATATGCATTAACGATGTACGCAGGGTACATACAGTATGTGCATGTCAGACAGACACACACACACACACACATATTCGGACACACACAGACTTTGGTACCGTTGTTGTGAGGTCTAAAGTCAGCCATAACCCAGAGGGCTGTCCCTTTTATCTTCTTCTGTCTCTCTTTCTCTGTCTCTGTCTATTGTCCCTCACTTTCTCCCAACAATGGCCTGTTCTCTCTCTCTCCCTCTCTGTTCTGTCTCCTCCACCAACTATCTCTCTCTCTCTGTGTCTCTGCATCTTTCTGTATCTCTGTCTCTCTCTCTCTCTCTCTCTCTCTCTCTCTCTCTCTCTCTCTCTCTCTCTCTCTCTCTCTGTGTCTCTCTGCATCTTTCTGTATCTCTGTCTCTGTATCTCTCTCTCTCTGTGTGTCTCTGTATCTTTCTGTATCTCGGTCTCGGTCTCTCTCTCTCTCTCTCTCTCTCTCTCTCTCTCTCTCTCTCTCTCTCTCTCTCTTTCTCTCTCTCTCTCTCTCTCTCTCTCTCTTCCCCCCCCCCACCCTCCCTCCCTCCTGGTGGTACCATGTATTCCCCAAGGGGGGTACAGTAGTGTCCTCTCCCGGGTCATTTGTGATGTCCTCTGCAGTCAAACTGAAGGAATTCCCTCCCTCTTTCCACCCAAATTTAATTTGTTATGCCTACTAGCGTTCTACACCTTTGTTTCTATCCGTCCTTTCATCCATCTTCTGTTCCTCCCTGTAAGCTATTGTTGTTATCATTATTTTTAATGCGTGTTAAATGTCTTTATATTCTGATAGCACCTATTGTGTTTGTTCAGTAACAGTCCCTCCAGCTCCTGATTAAATGGAAAATAAATGTTGCTTGTTTTCTCCGAAAAATACTCCAAAGTTGTTGTTTTAGTCCAAACCGCCCGGTGTTCAGAAGTAAACAGTGATTTCTGATCGCACCGCGCCAGCCATGTTACTGCTTGTGGTGAAACCTGAGACATGTGGGTTGCTGCTCGAAAAAGTTTTTGCGCCTCTACTCGTTGTATTGGGCTGTATTGACGGTAATAGAATGGCGCCAAAATAGGGGAAATAGCTGGCTCCCTGCGGTCATTTCAAATGGCCAGCAGAAGGCGCTGAAAGTGTTAAGGTCAGGATACCAATTTTATCCAATCAAAAGAATTCGCACAAGTCACATGATAAACAAGTGGAATTGGAAGTGATGGCACAGAGAAATGAGAAGACACACCTGGAAATGGAACACTATAGAATTAAAGCTGATGAAGGGGAATTTCCTCCTCATTGGCTAAATAAAAGTTGCCACCCACCTGAAAATGTATTTTCTGTTCATTAAAGAGCTGGAGAGACAGGCTTCTGTTATTGAACTAACACATCGTTTCTCTAAGAATATGGTGCTTTAACCTTTTTAACCCATTTTGACCTGAGATCAGATTCTAAAAATGTCTTCTACATCCTGACAGTTTTCTGAAAAAGCTATGTTTCTATGTCAGTCGTTCTTCGATTTTTCAAAAATAGCAGACCTACAAGCTCGTAGCGCGCCACTCGGTGGCGCGCTATGAGCTTGTAGATCTGCTATTTTTCAATAGATGGAAGCATAACATCATGCTAACACCAAAATGGGTTCCCGCCCAAAATTGCTTAACAAAAAACATTTTGGTTTAACAAACAAAAATCACTTACCCTCGTCTTTTAGTTCCACTGCTATTAGACATTAAATGAGTCCTTTAATCAGAGCAAGAAGCAATCACAGCCCTGTTGAGCTGGTTATAAAGAGCCAATCACAGCCCTGTTGAGCTGGTTATAAAGAGCCAATCACAGCCCTGTTGAGCTGGTTATAAAGAGCCGTCTGTTTTATGTTCAATTCAATCGAATGGGAATTCCACTTTAAAAACTCATTTCATGCGTCAACTTTGTGGATTTCACGCATGGACTTAGATGACTCCTTTATGCAACATCACATTACAGAAAATATTAACACAATGAAATAACCAATGGAACAAATTAATTAGCAGGGACAATTTCAGGGACCAGAACAGAAGCAGGGATGTGCGTTTTCATTCAATGAGTCTAACATTCATTAGAAGGATAATATCAGTCACCAGACGTAGGGACGTGTCTTTTCAATGAGTCTAACATTCATTAAGCCATTTTGGGCGGGAACCCCTTTTGGTGTTCGCATTATGTTATGCTTTAGCTATTGAAAAATAGCGGATCTACAAGCTCGTAGGTCTGCTATTTTTGAAAAATCGAAGAACGACTGACATAGAAACATAGCTTTTTCAGAAAACTGTCAGGATGTAGAAGACATTTTTAGAATCTGATCTCGGGTCAAAATGGGTTAAAAGGATAATGAGTCACCAGAAGCAGGGACGTGTGTTTTCAATGAGTCTAACATTCATTAAAAGGATAATGAGTCACCAGAAGTAGGGACGTGTGTTTTCAATGAGTCTAACATTCATTAAAAGGATAATGAGTCACCAGAAGCAGGGACGTGTGTTTTCTAAAGATGTTTTTGTAGGGGCTTGTATGCCATTTTTGATAGTACAGTAGTTCAGGGGTTCTCAACCCGTGGGTCGCGACCCCTCGGGGGGTCGCCAAATTATTTTGGGGGGTCCCCAAAATATTTTCAAAAAAAAAAAGATTATTTTTTAAATTTTATTTTCACGATTTTTCAAAAATAGCAGACCTACAAGTTCATAGCGCGCCACTCGGTGGCGCGCTATGAACTTGTAGATCTGCTATTTTTCAATAGCTAAATTATAACAATGCTTAAAACATCAAAAGGGGTTCCCGCCCAAAATGGTTTAAGGTTATTGTAGCAGTCAATTTATATTGGGGGTCGGGAGGGGGCGGGGCGGGGGTCCCGAGACATTGCCAAAGCATTTCCGGGGGTCCCCGGCCAAAAACGTTGAGAACCCCTGCAGTAGTTTGACTGGGAACAGAGAGAGAGATGGGGACTCAGTGACACGCAGCAAAAGGCCAGAGACGTGTGTTTGCAATGAGTCTATAGTTCTGCTATGTGGGTGTAATCCCATCTAATTTAGCACAATTCAATACCTTCCTTGAAATTGTGTCTTATTAGCTTCTTCTTGGCTTTTGTTGTCAGGGTCTACTTTATTAGTGGGTGTTTCCCGATCCTCTTATCTCCGTCGTTCTAAGTTTTCACAACAATCTCAGTCCGTTGAGACTCTCGACGTTGCATATTTTGCAGCAGCACTTAATTGTCCTTCTTTGTACTCCATCAATCAACAACAAAAAAATCAAATCGATTTTTTTTATAATCGGCTAAATTATTCAACTAAAATATTAGCCGGATTAACCACTTCTTACACCATCGTGTCATGTAGACAAATAGTGAGAATGTCATATCTACAAGCTCACAGCGTGACACGCGAGCTTGTAGATCTATTTTCTTTCTTTCTTTCTTTCTTTCTAAAAAGAGTTTTAATGTGTTAAAATCTGATCATTTTATTGAAATGTAACTGTTGTTCCCAAGACACTATAGCATGGAGCCCCGGGAACTGCCCATAGATCCGGAGCCCCGAGGGACCGCGCTCAACGCTTACGTGGTTAAAGCCCAATTTGCAGTTCGTCGTTTGATGGCGTTGTCTCACGAGGAAAACAGCCGATCTGCAAGCCCACATCGTGTCGCGTCCACGACACGCTGTGTGCTTGCAGATCAGCTGTTTTCCTCGTGAGACGAAATCCATAAATCCAGGTTTAGTTGAGGCGCCTCCATCCATGTACGCCTCCCCAACACACACACACACACTCTGTGTCTCCGTAATGAACCCCCATCGCCTCCACACGTCTCCTCCTCTCCGGGTAGGTTGTAGGACATGACAGATGAGAGCTTCTCCCCCAGAGGTGGCTGTCCTCCGGGGCCTCCAGATAAAAGGCAGCTCCACCAGCCCAACCTCTCCGGGTGCAATCAATCAATCAGCTCTTACCCTGGGCAGGCCTGATCAGCCGATGAATCAATCTGGAGGCCGCGCGCGGCGCGCTGGCAGATGTTGTGGTGTCGCTCGGAGGAGGGAGGGACTGCTGCTGTATGGCCAAGAGTCACAAGACTGTTACTTTTTTCAGAAAATGAAAGAAATGGCTTATATATGGGTTCCAATGCATCCAGTCAGTGTACATGGATCAGTATCAGTGTAAATCTCAGTTGCCACGACCGATTTCAGTCATTTGGATTCCATGGAAGCCAGCATGTCCATAGAAGTATGGAGCCACTTTGCGCAGTGAAAATAGCCCTAATAGTCTCGGATATTTCATAAAAAAAGGTGTGTGTGTGTGTGTGTGTGTGTGTGTGTGTGTGTGTGTGTGTGTGTGTGTGTGTGTGTGTGTGTGTGTGTGTGTGTGTGTGTGTGTGTGTGTGTGTGTGTGTGTGTGTGTGTGTGTGTGTGTGTGTGTGTGTGTGTGTGTGTGTGTGTGTGTGTGTGTGTGTGTGGACAGATGCAATTAATCAATGTAATGTCAATTAATTTATCAATTCAGAAGAGTGAATGTCAATAATGTCACATTGATTGGAACAGAAATCGTTGGTGTTTTATCTTCTAATTGGGCTTGATGCAATGTCCATCATGTCAGGGCCATGTCTCTCTCTCTCTCTCTCTCTCTCTCTCTCTGTGGTTAGGTGTCTCTCCCCCATCATTAAGGGCAGCTGGCTCGGATCAAGGCCTCTGTTGACCTCCACTTGCGCGGTCAATAGAGCACCGAAGTCTAACATCACTGCCGCTAGAGGGCGCTATATCCCTCTGGGTCACAGTGTTACTTTTGTATTGGAATTCCCACAGGGGGATTCTTTGATCAGGTCATATAAGAACTGTGTTCCAGAAATAAACAAACCACCCTAGCAATTTTACTCGTATGGATATGAAGCATCGACTGATGGTGAAAAAGCACTTTTTTTTTCTCCACACAGATGTTCTCAAATGTGACTCATAAACGACACAGAGTCACACACCTGACTAAATCACCATGATGGTTTGTTTCTTTTTGGAACACAGATCTTACAGTATATGATCTAAGATGTGCCTATATGGGGATTCCAACACTAAAACTAACCCAGGGTTAGTGGGAGTGACATCGGGACTTCGGTACTCTATCTAGAAACGGCTCCAGTCAGTCTTCACAGGGATACTTCATTGTAAACGTTACTTAAACAAGCTATACCGCACACACATACACACACACCCCTTCTCCTCTTGCCCTCTGGCCTCTTGTCCTGGCGAGGGTCTGCCACCGTTGACCTCCCGGGGTCATATCAAATCATTACTCACGGCCCCTACGAGACCCCCCCACCCCTTCCCCAAGGGAATCCCTGGGTTCTTGTGCCATGTGGCCTGTCATCATGTGTCCCCAGTGACATCATCATTTATTACCCAGTCAGCCATACTGGCACAAATAGACGTCAACGTTGCGGTCGTCGGGTGAAAACATCATTATGTCCCAAAACGTTCCTTTTGGTCTGTGTATAAATGCACGTATGTCTGTAATCCACGTAACTTGAGAACCGTTCGCCCCGCACTACTTCAAATTAGACACACACGTTCCACCTCACCACAGGGAGGGCAGTGCCCGGTGTCGAGTCGGTCGGACCCACGGTTGTCCAGAACCGCCACAAAAGGCCTCTGCGGCTCTATTTATGGAGCTGGCCTGTTCTGACATAACACTCCATATTTGGGCATGCCTGACACAGAACTCCATATATAGGAATTCAGGGACACAGAGAGACGGATACAGAAATCTCCATATATGGGAATAAAAGGGACTCAGACAGATTTGTTGTAACGGGTACTCTGACACGGGTACAACGGGTATTGCATAGCCGGGTGGGGCATGGATCTCTAACTTCCATCGGTACCGACTCGGTGCTCTACAGCCGGGCACCGGTTTAGTTATCTTAAACATTCTTACAACGCATCGCACGCGATGCATTGTGAACTTGTAGATCGTCTATTTTCACTAGTTCTGTCATTCTGTGCAACACTCTTGTATATAACTTGTATATGTTAATTTGCGAGAAACATAAACAGTTGTAATATGGAGATCTAAGGTTTCTGCCTCACAGCAGTGACGTATAGAAACACTAGTCAGAACTATGCTACATGCTATATGTACCTAGCATATGGCTGAAGTTTGACCCTTGCACCGTGACCCCCACCCGCCCCGCCCCCACTTCCTCATCTGCCAGGTTTGAATCCAAATCACATTCAAACTGTTACCGAAACATCTTGGTCGGCTCGGCAGTGCGACGGAGGTCTGTGGCCCCAACTCAAGTCGGTCACATCGGTCACACTAGCAATAGAAAAATAGCTCATGTTCTGGTACACGCTCCATAAAACCATCATGTCTCCAAAACATCATAAAAGCAACGGTTTAAAGCCTCAATCAGTGATTTCTCTCAACTGGCTGGCTGTATGTAGAACAGCAATTTTACACATTTGCGTGTGTGTGTGAGTGTGTGAGTGAGAGAGAGAGAGATCTGGACATTGCTTGAGAGATGACAGTCTTTAGATTATTCTTTTTCTTTAATCCATTTTGACGTCCTCACAAATATAGAAAGACAAACATGAGTGTGCGCACGTGTGTCCCCTTTAGTGCGGTCAGCCAAGGTTATGCCTCTTAACTGACCACAATATATATCTGCACATCATTACATCCCCATAACCCTATAGCACCACCGCCCGTGTAGAGTAATAGCGTAGCATAACCCCCCTGATGCTAATTATCTACCCAAAGTGAATGCTTTCTCATGGTATTTTAGCGCCATCAGGGCCTGCATGGTGTTTTAATAGGCAGGCAGTCCTGGGCTAATGCTAATGCTGCTGCCAGTAAAGGCTCCGTTAGAACTTAGCAGGTGATATCGTATTGCTCTCCATCAGTTCAATTTGATCTGTTAATGATGGCTTTTAAAGATAGTGGTTGGCAGTGTAATGGCTTCAGAGGGTGTGTGCGTGCGTGCGTGCGTGCATGCGTGCGTGCGTGCGCGCGCGCGCACATGAAGTTGTTGCTGCTTTCGGAACTAACATGTCCAGCGCTGGGACACTGCAGCATGCTCTTTTAGGAGCAGTACTTCCGTGGGTTTAGCTTCAAACTGAATTCTAGGAATCGCAGTTCAAGACCATAGATAGACAGTTACCCGAGGTATGTCTTCCCTAACCCAGTCTCGTGAGCCTGGGTTGTTGAAGGTTCAAATGCTTCAAATGTCATACAGTCTGGAACAACGGAAGCTCTGAAAAGGATGCATATTTTTTGATATATTTTCGTCAACTGAAATGACAAACAATTCAATGCTGTCAAATCCCAACAAGTTTGTCTCAAGACATATGCCAGATGCCAAATGATGACATAAATCTATCTCTAAAGTAACAATGTAACTCATGGGTTCCTTGTATGAAAAGGTTATTTTACGGGGTGATCAGAGACGAGGAAACAAAAGAGAACCATTGCTATAGCATATAGAGATTATGGAATAGTTGTCTGGCTACGTGAGAATATGTCTACCCTAAACAAAAAAAAGACAAAAAAAAACCCAATGTTACGGGGGTATGACTTTTGACTACCAGAAGAATAACGTCTGTTGCCAGTAAAGCGATACGCTTTTCATTTTTACAGCTCTGCGATGAGGACTTGCATCATCATCAAACATGCAGTGGACACACACTCTCTTGACAGTCAATGCTGTGGGGGAATGAATCACTGCTAGATGAAAATCATCTCGCAACAACACGTCACGCTCGATAACGCACAAATCAAATCTCATCACATTTACTAACACCACCTCATCCATAACCTGCTCCCCTCTCTCTCTCTCTTTCTCTCTCTCTCTCCCTGACACAATCTTTTTTTAGAGAGAGAGGGGCGGGGGGTCCATAGACAAAGGCATATTAATTTGGGGGTCCTTCATATGGAAATATTTGAGAACGACGATTTAAATGACATTTAGGAAACCAGCCCAAGAAAAATAAAGAAATAATAAACGCAACCCACAACTACCAATAATTTACAAGTGACTTTACGTAAAGCCCAATGTCGCTTATAATAAGCCGACATGGCAACACCGGTCTTGGCAGCTCCTCTCCAATCATGGCGTCTCTCTCCATCACTTGATTCCCCTGCTGTCTGTCTGTCTGTGCGTCCCGGCGCAGCACTGGGCGTCATAATCGATGCTCTCTGCCACCGACCGACAGCCGCCGGTGACACCGGCGCTAGCATGGCGGGTCAGACTGGCCCGTGTGTGTGTGTGTGTGTGTGTGTGTGTGTGGGGCATCTATCATGGAGCCGTGAGACGTGGGGGGGGTAATAGTGACGCTGGCGGGGGTCCGCCGCACGTCCGCGCTCCAACAGGCAGGCAGCGAGCGGCGGGGGGGGGGGGGGGGGGGGGGATGGGAGTGTGCGGGTCGAAGGTCGGGGCCACAAACGTGGGCCGATGCTCCTGGTGGTTTAATTGGTACGCCGAAGGTGTGGGTTTTGGCGCGTGGGAGGGTTGAGATGGATGGAGCGGGTTGCGGGGGTGGCGAGGGAGGGGGGTGGGCGGAGGGCATGCGGGGGTGGAGCGGAGGGGTCACTAGCGTGGACGGAATATGGATGAATGGAGAGTCGGGAGAGGAAGATAGAGTTTTTCCTTGACAGCTGTCGGGAAAAGAGTCGTGGCATTTTTTTTGAGAGAGTGGAGAATGTATACCGCAGCAGCAGCCGAATAGGGCGCCGGTCGCTTCTTTCATTAACCCATTAAGACCTGGGCTTGGGCCGATTCAACAAAAATGTCATCTAAATCCTAACTGTTTTCTTGCTATGTTATGGCCTCCAAACAAATCAAATTACCAGTGGCTCCAGTTGTCCCCAACATACAGAAGGACGCACACCCTAAAAGAGCACCTATAGGTATCTGGAATTTGTACTTTTACTCCACTACATTTATTTAAACACATTAGTTAGTAGTTACTATGTAGATTTTGATTATCACATACTATACTACTTGCTGTCGGGAGGTAACCACCTAACTCCATTTTTGAGGTTTGAGATTTCGTATTGCATACATCAGTGCTTTTGAACACCATTTACGTCTATATGTTGTTTCGAAACAATTGAACCAATGGAGAGTGATAAAACCTCTTAACTCCATTGGACCCTCAAACTGTCTGCTAAACCAACTAACTCCACCACCTCTCCCCCTCTCATGGAAGTAATTGACAATATATAAAGTCACAACACCAACTTTGATGAAGCAAAATTACTTATTTATTTCAAAATATAAGGTTTTCTTAATGAAAAATGTATATTTTTCATTTCCTAGGTTAGGTGGTTTCCTCTCGACAGCAGAGATATCCTATTTCAAGCAGCAAAGACACTCATTATATCTGAAATGGAAAAACAGATTAACAAAACAATCCATCAAAATGATGCATACTGTACTGTAGCGTATAACAAATGGTAGTGAATTTACATAAAGTATCCCAGTGGAGTCACACAGTCTTCTCAAGACTATTGTTCTACTGTTAAAAATGAGCATGGGAAGAGTTATTGTTCAAACAAAACACTCAATTCAACAATTCAGCATTTTGTTTGAACAATAATTCTATCATTTTGACTTTACAATTTTTTGGAGAGAGAAAACATAAAAGATCATCTTCTGTATAAGTACAATATTACACATCTTTACTCCTAAATGTACGCGTGCGCGCACAAACGCACACACACTTCTGTGCTGCTGTCTGGCATTGCGGCAGGGTTATTTTTAACAGTTAAAAGGGGAAGAGCATCGTGTCAAAGAACACTTTACAGGAAGAAAGCAGGTGTGAATGGAACGCTGAGAGAGATGCTGAGAGGGGGCTGGGGGGGTCCTTCTGCTTTCCTGACTCAGAGATGCTGAGAGGGGGCTGGGAGGGTCCTTCTGCTTTCCTGACGCAGAGAGATGCTGAGAGGGGGCTGGGGGGTCCTTCTGCTTTCCTGACGCAGCAAAAATAACTAGCGTCCCTTCTCATCCTCCCAGATTTCTCAAAAAGGCACACAGCCTTTTCAGATGGGGGCAGTGTTCATTTCGTCGACTAAAACTATGATGGAAAATGTTGGTCGAATACAAAGACAAAATATAAACTAAGCTATGATGACTAAAACTATGACTAATCATGTACTGACACATCTTTGCTAAGGAGGGACTAGTGGAGAAGAGCTCCAGTAGAACTAAAAGACAGGTCATTTTATGCTTTGTTGCGTGCGGCCGGTGAGGGTGTCGTGCTCCGAAAATAGCCGATCTAAAATGTCACAAGGCGTCAAGCTTGTACTGTAGATCAGAGCTCTATTCTTGGCGTGCAGCTAATATACGTAAAACAGGCATTGGCACGCCATCACGGCACCGCCCCAGGAAGACTGAATCAACTGTAGATTCAGTTGACTTAATGTTAAAATGTGACTAAAACTAAGTGGAATTTTATTCAAAAGACTGACTAAAATGTAATCAAAATGTGCTGTGAAAATTAACATTGAATATATCAAGTTGGAGATCCTTGACATGAAAAAAGTTTGAGAACAGAACTACTGATTTAAACTGCAGTGTCGGTTAAGGACACATACTGGTTGACAATGTCAATAAAGTTATTTGAAGCAGACGCCACACCGGACTGCACGCTCGGATATACATGTGCCGTCGTCTTTATTGTAGCTTGGGCACCGTTAACACCATGGAGGCCCGGGGCGGAGATCTCCGTCAAGTTCAAGGTCATGGTCAAGTGCCCAAGCCGGAGATTGATAAATAGGACGGAGATTAATGATATCAAAACGTGCGCATCGCTCCACAGCCTAGGAGCGCTTGTTGCCCGATCCGATGACGTGTCAAACAGTGACACGTCATCGAAAATGTTCCCTGCCTGTTTAGCGGACGAAAACGAAAATCTTAAAACGTTCATAACTCCCGATCTAAATCATCCCGTCTAATTCTGAAAAAAAGATCCTGTGTTAGACGGCGCTCCGCGGTCCAGTCGCTAGTCGCGATAGATTTATTATTACCTCCCGTTGTTGTCGATCGACTCTAGAGTGGTGTGGCTATTGTTAGCTGCTACACAGACATGCACAACAACTTCCGGTGCGCCGGTAAAAGTGGTCCGGGCGCTATAAATGATGGGCACATGGATTAAATAGGTCCGGGCAAGCAAGGTGTTAATATAAAGCCCTCAAAGTGTTAACACTTATGATGCTGCCAGAGTTTGTCAGACTGGGGGGGGGGGGGGGGTCCTTTTCCTGACCAAAACAAATCCCTTCTATCATTCTCCCAGATTTGTCAGCTCAAACTCGGGCAGTACAGGGCTAATAAAAAAATAAATAAAAACCACGGCTGTGTAATTATTCATTCAGCGGTCGGCTAATTGATATTCACAGAAGACGACGTTGGCCTCGCCGCTAAACGGTAGCGTTTTAATGGGACACCACAGGGGTCTCCGGGCCGGGCAGCGGGCCACCACACCGACAGCAGACCTACAAGCTTTTAGATCTGCTATTGGACATCTTTGAATTCAATGACTAAAGTGTTGTTTGCGTGTGCTGTGCATCAAAGGTAACACTGTGTTCATACAGTACGTTGAAGTAGATCTGCTATTTCTGACTATAGCCCAACATATAAAATGATTGAGATGTTACGTTAACCACTTTAGCTGAGGACCTGGGGGTTCCTCGCCCGGACCCCACTCTGAGAACCACTAGCTCTGAAGTACGTTACCCTCCTGAAATGTGATAGAGATCCCCCTCCCCTCCTCTCTCTCTCTCTCTCTCTCTCTCTCCGCTGTGACACCTCTCATGATGAATCACCTTTCATTGTTCCTTTCATCCTCCCCTCTGTTCTGGTGCACTCCCAAGTTCACTCCCATTTTCTTGTTCAATTCACCCCCCCCTCCCTCCATCCTACCCCCTCCATCCCCCCCCTCTCTCTCCCTCCATACGAGACCCTCTCCTCTTCATTAAGGGAACAAAGGGCTGCACGGTCACTGGTGAAGTCTGTCCCCATTGTTTGGCCTTTAGTAATGATTAGATTATCTTTAAAAGCCCCGCTCAATGGGGTTAATCAGTCGGAAGTAATCCTGTGTGTGTGTGTGTGTGTGTGTGTGTGTGTGTGTGTGTGTGTGTGTGTGTGTGTGTGTGTGTGTGTGTGTGTGTGTGTGTGTGTGTGTGTGTGTGTGTGTGTGTGTGTGTGTGTGTGTGTGTGTGTGTGTGTGTGTGTGTGTGTGTGTGTGTGTGTGTGTGTGTGTGTGTGTGTGTCTTTGTATCAAAAGGGGGAAACAACCTGCTCCTATGGAAATTGAATTAAACACAAACACCCACGTGCACACGGTCACACACGTGCGCATGCATGTGCGCACACACACGCAGAGCAACAAATGGTGAAAAGAAAGGAAAGTCCCTGGGTGCACATTTCTGTCACAACCTCCCGTCTTTTAAACGACCATCTTTAGTCTCGCCTTCATCACACATTTATCTCCCCGCCGGCACTCTGTGTGTACAGCTGCTCTGTGTGTGTGTGTGTGTGATTAGTGTCTGCAGTGTGTGTGTGTGTGTGATTAGTGTCTGCATTGTGTGTGTGTCTGGACCATCTAACAAAACGTATATATCTTCTGTGTTTGTCTGAAGAGTTGTAGGTCTAGTGGTGGAATAAGTAGTTTGAAAAAGTAAAAGTATCACTACTGCAATGTAGAAACGGGACGGGATGTACTTTTTGTGTGTGTGTGTGTGCGTGTGTGCGTGCGTGTGTGTGCATGTGTGCGTGCGTGTGTGTGCATGTGCATGCAATCCCGTGCATGTGTGTGTGTGTGCGTTCAGATGGAGCTAGCAGCAGGCTGTGCGTTGCTCTCTCTTTGTGTTTTAGTCAGGATTGTTCTTCAATGCTCCACTGCTGCGTAGGAGCCTGGGGTGACAAAGTGCTGTGCCTGTGTGCCTCATGGGTGGATGTCTTAGTGGTGTGTGTGCGTGTGTGCGTGCACCTGGGTGCATGTCTTAGTGGTGTGTGTGTGTGTGTGTGTGCGTGCATGTGCGTCTGGGTGCATGCCTTAGTGGTGTGCGTGCGTCTGGGTGCGTGCCTTAGTTGTGTGTGTGTGTGTGTGTGCCTGGGTGCATGTCTTAGTGGTGTGCGTGTGCGTGCGTCTGCGTGCGTGTCTTAGTGGTGTGTGGACGTTTTTGTGTTGTGCGTGCGTATGCACATCACGACGTGCATGTGTATGCCAGTATAACACACTCCCTTGACTTTGAAAGTTGTCCACTCATCTGGCCTCTCCGTAGCAATGCTACTCTTCATCACCTCCCCCGCCCCCCCCTTCTCTCTCTCACTCACACACACACTCTGTGCTGAGTCACCAAACACAGATGGTTATCAGTGTGCTGGTGATTGAATAGGGAAAATGTGATTTTTCATAAGCTGTATATTTGCTCCCCCTCCACTCCAGTCTCCAGGCCTCCTGTAGTGATTAAATAGGTTCTCTATATCTGCATGGCTGCTGCTGCTGCTGCTGCAGTGTTGGACACGACGCTGCTTATAGAATGCATATCGTCGCAGTCGGGCAGAAATCTCTTATCTCCATTTTTAGAGTCCTGATAGAAACCTGACAGATGACACACATGTGTGTGACTGTGTGCGACTGTGCGTGCGTGTGTGTGCGTGCGTGTGTGTGTGTGTGTGTGTGTGCGTGCGTGCACATACAGTACATTTGTTTAATTGCACATGCACACGACATGCAAGACATTAGGACACTACGGAATTCTGTTTCCTGTACATACTGTACATACAAGTGCAGGTGCGTGCGTGCGTGCGTGCGTGCGTGCGTGCGTGCGTGCTTGTTGCGTATGCACATGTACTTATGAGAAGAGAGTGTCTGATGCAGATATACTGAACGTCTGGTTATCAGAGCAGAACTATGTCACAGACAGTCACCCCTAAAATAAAACTCCAAATGTCATTTCCAAGAAGTTCATGGATGGATCAGCCCGTCTTTCTTTATTCTCATCTCTCTCTCTCTCTCTCTGATTCTCTTTCAATGCTTCCATTATTCAGGAGATTGGACGCAAGGTAAGCCGGGGTCCTCGACTCCTAATTCATGCTCCGTACGCACTACGGCGTCGCATGGCCCGGAAATAGCAGATCTCCAAGCTCTTAATGGTGTCGTGTCCGCAACACACCGAGAGCTTGTAGGTCAGCTTATGTTTGGGTTGAGTGACACCGTCGTGCTACAAAGCATGAATCGGTGCCGGATTCTCTCTTTCTTTATAGCGTTATTGGCGGACAGAAACCTTATTTCCATTTTCTAAATTTATGCTTTTTTCCCATAAATGAACGCCCCTACTGTACATCATTCTACAGCATCACACATTATCAAAAGCAGCAGATCCACAAGCTTGTAGATCTGTTACTTTTGCTAATTTTGAATTTAAATCCTTAAAGGTAATAATAGTTTCGGACATAATAGGTTTCCGCCCGACTTATGAAGATATGCATGCTCAGTTACTAGAATTCATATATATATCTATTTTTTTTCATGGCATTTTCTTTGACACGCTTCAGTTTTTTTCCCCCATTCCACTAGTTTTGTTCGTAGCTCTCATATTTCTTGAAAGAGCCCTCGATCTCCCAGCTATTTGGCAGGTTATACTTCTGTGGAATTATAGATGAGGATGACAATGGCAAAGAAATAGGGTTTCAAAAGAGAGGAAGACTATGCAGTTTCCTTAAGTTCACCCAATGCAAAGTGTGGTTTTTAAATATTCTCAAACGCCCCTTCCTCCCGCCGACGAAATCAATCCACTTTTATCTTCTTAACAGTCTCTTCTGTGCCTGGCAGCTCTTCTTAACAGTCTCTTCTGTGCCTGGCAGCTCTTCTTGGGTCCAAGAAAATATATATTATATATTCTTTTCACCTGACAGGAAAAGTTTCCCCGGAGTAAATGTTGCATGACACGGCGCGGCGACAACATGCAGGCACTTGCGTGTACACGCACGCACACACACACCATGATACTTTGGTTCCTACTTATCATTCCTGCCCACTCTCTTGATCCTTTGTTTTTCTACATGTTCACACTCTGTCAAGAAATGGAAAAACGTGTGTCGTGACAGGATGACGTTTCAGTGAGAAGCATAAGCAAATGGCCCCCAGTGGCTCTGAAATTAGGTCCCGTCTACACATTGATTGACACCAAAAACCTCCGCCACGTTCTCACACTGCCGCAGAAAACACGGTGCTTTTACTTTGAAATCCTTCAACTTCACACTTCCCAGAGTGCAAATGGCAAAATCGGCTATAGCTAATCGGCTAATTAAACTCTTATCTTCCTTCAGAACCATTCATATTGAAAACTTGAGATTTAGTATTGAGCCCTAAACATCCACGCTCTGATCAATCTGAGAAATTAAGAGAAAAACGCCTCTAAAGATCATGGGGCGGGCGGCCATCTTGGTGAGGTCAAAATACACAGAGCCGAGCATTGCCTAGCAACAGGCAACGGTGCTTTACGGTAGTGTCGTGAGTGTAGTGTCTAAATCAATGGAAAACTGTAAATAATGGCAAGAATCAACATTGTGATTTATTATGTCAAGGACAGTCAAAGTGAAGGTCACAGCGGAAAGTATGTGACTTGATGTACAGGTACACCCCCTGGACATGACCCTTGATGCTTAGTGTCAAACAGGGAGGCACTGGCTCCTGTTTTTATAGTCTGCTATGACCCGACTTGGGGATCGAACCCCCAACCTCGCAATCTCATGGCGGACACTCTAAACGTGAGGCCACCGAGCCGGTTGACCAAGGTCAAACTGACTGCTATCAGCTTCACAGCCGATGCTGTCCCTTCAGCCACATATCGATTTGAGTTTGTGTAGGGAACACACACAAAGTGTCTACCATCAATCTAGTCCATCTACCAACAACGCGGTCAGTCTGAGGCCCTTCGTATCATCAAGGACGCCTCTCACCCCAACAATGGACTGTTCCTCGCCCTCTGCTCACAGGGACGCCTCTCACCCCAACAATGGACTGTTCCTCGCCCTCTGCTCACAGGGACGCCTCTCACCCCAACAATGGACTGTTCCTCGCCCTCTGCTCACAGGGACGCCTCTCACCCCAACAATGGACTGTTCCTCGCCCTCTGCTCACAGGGACGCCTCTCACCCCAACAATGGACTGTTCCTCGCCCTCTGCTCACAGGGACGCCTCTCACCCCAACAATGGACTGTTCCTCGCCCTCTGCTCACAGGGACGCCTCTCACCCCAACAATGGACTGTTCCTCGCCCTCTGCTCACAGGGACGCCTCTCACCCCAACAATGGACTGTTCCTCGCCCTCTGCTCACAGGGTCCAAAGACCTCATCCACCACATCCAGGAGAAGCTTTTCCGCCTCGGTTATTATTCTGTTGAACTAAACACCTGGAAGCTGGCAGACACGTTAGAGATATTATTTTCCTTCTGTATTCATCTCATCTCATCCATTTCTCATTTCCCATGTACCCTGGTACTTAATATAATATAGTAGTTTGTATGTTATCATCTATCTCTGACATTTGCGTCTCCCGTCTAGGGTGTGCGTGTAGCGCGTGTGTATGAGCAAGACTGTTGTCCCAGCTATGGCTATGCACCACTGAGCCTATAAGTAATAGTATTTCTCCTCCCTCTTGTGTGTGTGTGTGTGTGTGTGTGTGTGTGCGTGTGTGTGTGTGTGTGTGTGTGTGCGTGTGTGTGTGTCCGTGCAGGCCAGACAGCTGGAGTCCAGAGATGCAGAGCTGAAGAAACAGGATGCATTCTTCAGAGAGCAGGTGGCTAGACTGGAGGAGAGGGTAAGCAACACCTCTGCACCTGCACAGTGCCGCACACACACACACACACACACACACACACACACATACTTGACTCATTAAAGACCTAGTGAAATGAAAAATACGTTTTTCACACTATCTTAGACAATATCTGTGGTCATCATATGGGCATTTTGGGCATTCAGTAACAATGGATGCCAAAACAATGGGAAAAAGTCCATAAAAATCTAATTTGAATTACTTCCTTTGAAAGAAAACGTGATGCGAGATGACGTGAATCTTGATTTCATTCACCTGGTTTATTCCCATTGCTGCGCGTTCCTCCAAACACAGCTGATGTTGATTTCGGAACTATTCCGTCTTTAAATCTCATTCAAGATGACATCCAGACAGTGTATTACTCGTTTTAAACGTAATCCTCACGCTAAAATATATATCTGAAAACATTATACAGTAGGTTAGAAATAAGCCACGAGCTTTGCTCCCCGTCTCTCTGTGACATGTCAACAAACAAACAACGCACGTGTCGCGCATGTAGCGGAGCTACGTCCCATAGCCTGAAGGGATGTGACGTTCTGATTGGTTCAGAAACACACAGCTTTCTGTTTTAGAGTGAAACGAAAAAGCCATTTCACTAGACCACTTTTTTTGCTGGGGAATTCTTCAAAATAATGGCGCCAGCAGGTGAGGCAAATTTAGCTCTGAAAAGCCCCGCCTTCCATTTCCCCCCCAAAACCGTGAGGTATAATCTTCCATTAGGCCTACTACTAATCTATCTATCTATCTATCTATCTATCGCTCTCTCGCTCTCTCCGAATGTGTGTCCTCCTGTCTCTCTAAAGGGAAACGTATGCTCCATCGCCGAGAATAGCAGACCTATAAAGCTTGCATCCGTGTCGTGTTGTGAGCTTGCGGGTCGCCCTTAAATGACAACACCCCACTGGCCTGTGTGTCGCAAAGCAGCATCCTACGGACGGAGAACACGCGTCAAAGGTCAAGCAGCAGACCCTCTCGGCTCCTCTTCAAAATGGCAGCTCCATGCTGCTCCCAGCGAGGACTCTGTCCCAGGGAGGCAGCCAGGGGTCAAACGCCCCTGTTAAAAATGATGCCCGCACAGACACTTCCTTCCAATCGCACGAGGGGAGGACAGAGGGTCTCATTTTGGGTGTGTTTAATGAGACGCCCTCTCGCTGGTACAAAATAAACAGGGTTATTTTGTTTTCTCCGGTCCCCTGCGGACGCTTGCCATGCGCTAGAGACAAAACGTCCCATTTCGGTGGACGTGGAGTGAGAGTTCAATGTTCCCTCCTGTCCGAGGGGAGGGGAGCCAGCTGCTTTGCATGTGCGCTGATATCTAAAGGTCACGGTGTCTGCACAATCCTACCGTCATTTATATTTAAATGAAACACCCAGGGTTTTGTCAGTGAGTACGCTGCTGCGGTGTAGATGGGGAAAGGCGTTGGCATTTTGTCCAAATTGGCAGTGGTGTAAAAGTAAGCAAGTACATTTACTCAAGTAATTTCACTGTACTGGAGTGTTTCCTTTTTTCAAATCTTTGTACTTCTTCTCCACTACATCACAGAAGCAAATATTATACTTTTTACCCCACTACAAATATTTGACAACTTTAGTTGCTTTGTAGATTGTATTACAAAACATACATTAACCACTTCAATCTTATAGACCAACACGTACAGTACTACAGTTGCTATTTGAAAAGCAAAATGCCGCATTGTGAGCTTGTAGATGTTGTAAATGATCCGCATACATTTGAAAGATTTGCCTTAATCCAGAGTTAAAAAAAATATTATTTACCTTAGTTTAGCTTCGTTGCTAGCTGCCGTTAGCGTCCATGTAAGAAACGCATGTGCATTGTGCGCACGCCGTCTTTATTGACATTATGGCTCATAATGGGATGAAGTACCATGATCAAAGCCTAATAAAACATTAATTCGAGCTCCCGGTAAACAAAACAACGATCGGCTCGCTAGTAGGCCTCTGTGGGCCTCAGTAGAGGTTTTCTACATGTATGAGTACTTTCAGTTTAACAGCAAGAGCTCTTCTTCTCTGCTCATGTTGCACATTTAGCACCTACCGCCCCCTATGGGAACGGGCATCCAAGGAGTTAACATGGGACATTAACACATTTACTTCCTCCCCCCTTAGCTACTCAAGGATATATGAACCAGATAGACAGACTGCCCATGATAGCTGAGACAGAACAGTATTTACTAGGGGCGTAACGATACATTTCAACAGCGATACGATACATGGTTGACGATATGATACATGAACGATATTGGTTCATTATGGCAATCCGATAAGATTCAATGATTTGAAATCGATAGAGTAACTATTTAGCAAGTACATTAAATATGTATGAAACTTGTGGATAGTGCATGTTTTTTTAGGGAAATATTTATTATTATGGATATACACAGCGATTCTCTGGCAAATAGATGGGCGTTGTATTCATTTCAAACCCATATGGACAAACTCACACCTTGACATGAACACCCGCACACTGTCTTCAAATGCAGTGAAACAACTTTAATGGGGAAACAGCAGCGTTTCGGCCTATGCGGCCTTCATCAGGCTATCTTTATGAACACAATTCCATTGTCGGGCACCTTACCCTCTCCTACGCACCTGTCGCCTGTAGGTGTGCAAAAGCCTTGCATTTTCTTCTTTTTTCTTCTTAGAATTGCTAAATACAATATTTAGTATTGATAAAAAATATATTTTTACGTTGCAAAACGATTGGATACCGATTATCTCCATTTCAAAACGATACGATACAATGCCAAATGATATGATACGATATTTGCTGTTTACATATCGATATTTCGATACAGTTACTATATCGTTACACCCCTAGTATTTACATAGCTTTTTTGCATTAATCTTTTGCAAAAGTTGACACGCACGCACACACAAACACACTGCTCTCATCACTCAACTGGTCTTGTTTGTTGTACTTTAGAATAGTTTGCAGGGTTTTTTGTCACAGTAGCTTCCAAACAATGTGCATATTTGACAATCAATTAATCTACGCTGGTGTATCCTGAACATTTTGTAATACAATTATGGGAGAAGGAGCATGACATACTTCACTGCCTTCCAAATGTTTGTGGAAAGGGGAAGTGACATCGCTGGGCGTAGGACACACTTTTTTATAAATGCACATCTTAAGGGGATTCTTTGCCTTTTTTTAAAACGTTGTTTCTGTCAGGCAGAACTTATCTCCCTACTCCCCACATTTTGTCCTAATTTAACGCCCTACTTGATCATACTACATACAGCGTCACACAAAAGCATCAAAAGTAGCAGATCGAAAAGTATTTTTTTACACAATAATCAAGTTTCAATTTATCCCCTGAGCAAGCAGGCAGGCTCTACTGGCTCAATGGTAGAAATGTCAGCACTTGTGCAGGAAAAAACAGCTTCAAGTTCAGAGCAGAAGAGGAAAAGGAACACAAAGTGCAGCTTTCAGTGGAAAGTCGGCATCATCAGTCTCTGCATATATGCCAAAGGTCAATGTGCAATTTCACATCGACTGACCAGCCCACTAAGGGGAAAGAATCCTTGAGAACAGCCACGTTAACTCAATCAATTTCGCTTTAACACGCAGAGTGCTGCCGCGGATTCTTTGCCGACACAATTAATGAGACCATTTTGTAATTAACCCATTTTGGGCGGGAACCCCTTTTGGTGTTAGCATTATGATATGCTTTAGCTATTGAAAAATAGCAGATCTACAAGCTCATAGCGCGCCACCGAGTGGCGCGCTACGGGCTTGTAGGTCTGCTATTTTTGAAAAATCAAAGAACCACTGACATAGAAACAGCTTTTTCAGAAAACTGTCATTTTCAAACAGACATTTTTAGAATCTGATCTCAGGTCAAAATGGGTTAAAGCTTCTGCGCTTTATTGATTACGCACACACACACACACACACACACACATAGAACAATAACACCGGGTTGAAGCACAGAGTCTCTGTAGGCCATGAAGTCTTGCTATGGGTGTGCTGCTGCGTGCTGTGTTTAGATCCTTTAGTTTATGACTTTGCACCATCGATACAGCTCTCTCTCTCTCTCTCTCTCTCTCTCTCTCTCTCTCTCTCTCTCTCTCTCTCTCTCTCTCTCTCTGACGGCATTGTGCATGTCTATAGAGCAGCGATTTTCAACCCTTTTCATATTAAGGTCCATTATTTATTCAGCCTTTTAGCCACGGACCACCATTTGATGACATTTAGCCTCTCAGACCCAAAACTTTGAATATTTGTTATCGTTGCAAAGATGTATTATTATTACAATTATTCCAAATTCTCTAATTGTGTAGACTTCGTGTAAATTACGCAATGCAGACGTTTAACAATATAACTCTTGAAATTAAACAAAATGGTTCATTTGGTTTCATTTTACCTCAAGAGTTAAAGAGCTATAAAGGTCCATTTGGTCACCAACTCTCCATCATTTAGCTGGGGACCACTTGGAAAATCCTCAAGAATCCTCAAGAGTATTGAAGTCCTGCCATCAATCTTAGATCGTGTCATATAAGGACCGTGTTGATGATTCAAGTTTCTTTATTATGGAAAAAGAACAAACTTGAGATGTACCATCTCCATTTCAAGGGGCTCCCAACACAGATACTGTCACAATCATTGCTATACAGTAGACAAAACAAATGTCATACAGTACCAACATACATGGACAAAACACTAAACATTGCAAACCTTGAAAATATCACAGCCCTATTACAGCATACAATCCAATGATATAACACATTTTGAAAATACTATGTTCGATTCAGTGAGCGCAAAATACGAATACAAATTATGAAATAAACTCTCCCACCAAAGCTGCTATTTTCATTGAACATTAGCCTATTATCCCTATATACAAACATCATCCCTCATCGCTCCACTTGGCTCCTACTTGATTGATGCATTCAGCATCGCAATGATTTTCCCTGAGCATTGTTTTGTTTTTTAAAGAGTCAATAAAGCTCTCAAATGTGCCCAAGTCGCTGAGGCGGAGCGGCGGGACCACACACTCGTGTCTTATTGAGTGACGCTGGTCCTGTGGTCAGTAATTGAAAAGGCACTGGTCTGTACAGACGTGAGTAGCGGAGGGGAGAACAGTCCATTTGCTGACGCCAGTGTGACCGAACGCTCGATGAAATCATCAACGGATCATTACGAAAGGAAAAACAAAACGAGGCAAATTATGTGACTGTTTTATTTATTTTATTTTTATTTCTTTACTTGAGTTGTTGTTGAGCTCAGACTCGGACAAAGAACGAAAGGTTCGTGAAACACGATGAACGAACAAAGACCAAGACAAGTGTCCTTGGTCCTGGCCTGGGACAAGTGGCTCAGTAAATATAGCAGCCTGGTTGCCGGTTGGTTCCCCAGCTCAAGGGTTCCCAAGCTTTTCAGGCTGCGACGCCCTAAAATATTCCTATTTGAACTGGGGGACCCCCCCACCCTGACAAAAGTAGATGATTCGCAAGCTCGAAACGCGGCACGAAGCTTGTTGATCTTATTTTGCCATTTTTGAATTTGAATCCTTGAAAGTAACCAATATGAGGTTTCCACCCGACAGACGATATAGAGATCCCGTTTATCAGATCCCGTCGATGTGCCAAAATGTGTGCATTGCATGTATATTGTATACAGGTATGGGCATTATGACATCAGGGATCTCCACATATGGCACATTACAGGGACAAGGACAGACATAATATCCATATGTGGTCATAATAGAGGCAGACAGAGAGACGGTTACAATAAGTACTCTGACAATGGTTACAGCAGGTATTGCATTACTGGCTGGAGCAGTAATTTCCAGCTTGTATATTGTTCCCGACTTACATGCGGTCCCCGAGTGAACCGGCCTCGTAAACCAATCCGAGGACCACCACAACATGCGGTCCCCGAGTGAACCGGCCTCGTAAACCAATCCGAGGACCACCACAGAAGGCAAACAGCAGGCATAATAGCAGGCATTTCTATTTAATTGAAATTCTTAATTAATATTTGACATTAATGTGGTCCTAAAAGACGAATTTATAGCCTACTTAGTTGCGTGACACCGGCATGCGATGAACTATATTGAGCCTATAACGGTCATTGTTTTCTTTTTTCTTTCCCCCACACTATATTGCTGCGTTCAGCCACAGAGCTGCAGACTACCATTCATTTTGAACAGAAATCCAGTGAAATGAAGATGCCTTTCTACACCCGGCATTTGTCCAAAACTTCTCCAAAACTGTTACTTTCCGGGATTCAAATAAACAAAAACTGCTGCTCTACAAGCTCAAAACATGTTTTTTTTTTCTCCATTTGTTCAAAACTGTTCCAAACCAGCAAATTCACAGCGTGGCACAAAGTGACGCGCGGTGAGCTTGTAGATCTGCTATTTCTGAGAACCACTGTTCTAAATCCTATGCCACATACAGTACAGTATCTAAAATTCTAAAATGACTTTATGAACGGGTTGAGCTGGTCAGCAGTGGCCTCATTCATTACAGATGTTCTGTAGCAGTGTTTATTTCGACAGCAAATTTAGAGTTTAGTTTTAGTCATAGTCCCTTGAACAGGTTTAATTTTGTTTTAGTGTCATTTTAGTCACCTGGAATGTTTTAGCATTAGTCTAGATTTAGTAGACTAAAATTATGCCGTCATAATGACTGATTTTACAGTGACGCGTTGTGAGCTTGTAGATCGGCTATTTTCAGCATGCAACCAAGTGTAAAATGACTTACTGTATTCTGGATCTCTTGTGCACTAGTCCCTTCCTAGCATTTTAGTCTAGTTTTTATTTGTTGACGAAATTGTCAATATATTTAGTCTCAGTTTTAATCATAGCTTAGTTTTCATTTGGTTTCCATTTAGTTTTCGTTAGTGAAAAAAAGGTGGCCGACGAACATTTTTTTTGTCAGTCATAGTCGACGAAATCAACACTTCCGTAGGTCCTACACGCAGCACTGTACAGTATGGTACAGTACGGTACGGTACACCGGTCAGCAGCGTGACCATCACACTAGCACTAACACACACATTATTGACCAAAAGGAAGTGGCCATCCATCAAACAATGCTGCTCTGTGGTCAATATCCCTTAGACCTCGCTGTCAACAAATCACCTTCACACCTCCGAGAGAGAGAGGGAGAGAGAGAGGGAGAGAGAGAGAGAGAGAGAGAGAGAGAGAGATGGGGAAGGAGCAGAGCAGGAGGGAAATGCAGAGGCGTGGGAAAAGACAGGGATAAATGGATAGAGAGTGCAGGGTGAGGAGAGGAGAGGAGGATTAAAGGTGAGAAAGGCAGGCAAAGTCAAAGCGAGCGCGTCGGAGAGGAAAAGACACCGATGGAAGGCCGAGATGAGAGCAGAGGAGTGGAGTGGAGCCACGCTGATAAAGCCTGATAAAAGACACCGATGTGCGGCCGAGATGAGAGCAGAGGAGTGGAGTGGAGCCACGCTGATAAAGACACCGATGGAAGGCCGAGATGAGAGCAGAGGAGTGGAGTGGAGCCACGCTGATAAAGATGAGAGCAGAGGAGTGGAGTGGAGCCACGCTGATAAAGATGAGAGCAGAGGAGTGGAGTGGAGCCACGCTGATAAAGACACCGATGGAAGGCCGAGATGAGAGCAGAGGAGTGGAGTGGAGCCACGCTGATAAAGCCTGATAAAAGACACCGATGGAAGGCCGAGATGAGAGCAGAGGAGTGGAGTGGAGCCACGCTGATAAAGCCTGGAGATGAGAGCAGAGGAGTGGAGTGGAGCCACGCTGATAAAGCCTGGAGATGAGAGCAGAGGTGTGGAGTGGAGCCACGCTGATAAAGGCCGAGATGAGAGCAGAGGAGTGGAGTGGAGCCACGCTGATAAAGCCTGGAGATGAGAGCAGAGGAGTGGAGTGGAGCCACGCTGATAAAGCCTGGAGATGAGAGCAGAGGAGTGGAGTGGAGCCACGCTGATAAAGGCCGAGATGAGAGCAGAGGAGTGGAGTGGAGCCACGCTGATAAAGCCTGGAGATGAGAGCAGAGGAGTGGAGTGGAGCCACGCTGATAAAGCCTGGAGATGAGAGCAGAGGAGTGGAGTGGAGCCACGCTGATAAAGGCCGAGATGAGAGCAGAGGAGTGGAGTGGAGCCACGCTGATAAAGCCTGGAGATGAGAGCAGAGGAGTGGAGTGGAGCCACGCTGATAAAGCCTGGAGATGAGAGCAGAGGAGTGGAGTGGAGCCACGCTGATAAAGATGAGAGCAGAGGAGTGGAGTGGAGCCACGCTGATAAAGATGAGAGCAGAGGAGTGGAGTGGAGCCACGCTGATAAAGATGAGAGCAGAGGAGTGGAGTGGAGCCACGCTGATAAAGACACCGATGGAAGGCCGAGATGAGAGCAGAGGAGTGGAGTGGAGCCACGCTGATAAAGCCTGATAAAAGGCCGAGATGAGAGCAGAGGAGTGGAGTGGAGCCACGCTGATAAAGGGTTAGGGTTAGACACCGATGGAAGGCCGAGATGAGAGCAGAGGAGTGGAGTGGAGCCACGCTGATAAAGCCTGGAGATGAGAGCAGAGGAGTGGAGTGGAGCCACGCTGATAAAGAGATGAGAGCAGAGGAGTGGAGTGGAGCCACGCTGATAAAGCCTGATAAAAGACACCGATGGAAGGCCGAGATGAGAGCAGAGGAGTGGAGTGGAGCCACGCTGATAAAGCCTGGAGATGAGAGCAGAGGAGTGGAGTGGAGCCACGCTGATAAAGCCTGGAGATGAGAGCAGAGGAGTGGAGTGGAGCCACGCTGATAAAGATGAGAGCAGAGGAGTGGAGTGGAGCCACGCTGATAAAGCCTGGAGATGAGAGCAGAGGAGTGGAGTGGAGCCACGCTGATAAAGATGAGAGCAGAGGAGTGGAGTGGAGCCACGCTGATAAAGATGAGAGCAGAGGAGTGGAGTGGAGCCACGCTGATAAAGATGAGAGCAGAGGAGTGGAGTGGAGCCACGCTGATAAAGAGATGAGAGCAGAGGAGTGGAGTGGAGCCACGCTGATAAAGATGAGAGCAGAGGAGTGGAGTGGAGCCACGCTGATAAAGATGAGAGCAGAGGAGTGGAGTGGAGCCACGCTGATAAAGATGAGAGCAGAGGAGTGGAGTGGAGCCACGCTGATAAAGATGAGAGCAGAGGAGTGGAGTGGAGCCACGCTGATAAAGATGAGAGCAGAGGAGTGGAGTGGAGCCACGCTGATAAAGATGAGAGCAGAGGAGTGGAGTGGAGCCACGCTGATAAAGAGATGAGAGCAGAGGAGTGGAGTGGAGCCACGCTGATAAAGATGAGAGCAGAGGAGTGGAGTGGAGCCACGCTGATAAAGATGAGAGCAGAGGAGTGGAGTGGAGCCACGCTGATAAAGATGAGAGCAGAGGAGTGGAGTGGAGCCACGCTGATAAAGATGAGAGCAGAGGAGTGGAGTGGAGCCACGCTGATAAAGATGAGAGCAGAGGAGTGGAGTGGAGCCACGCTGATAAAGATGAGAGCAGAGGAGTGGAGTGGAGCCACGCTGATAAAGATGAGAGCAGAGGAGTGGAGTGGAGCCACGCTGATAAAGATGAGAGCAGAGGAGTGGAGTGGAGCCACGCTGATAAAGATGAGAGCAGAGGAGTGGAGTGGAGCCACGCTGATAAAGATGAGAGCAGAGGAGTGGAGTGGAGCCACGCTGATAAAGCCTGATAAAAGCAACCCCGGCATATACTGAGGAATGATAATGGAGAGAGAAAGAGGGCGAGAGAGAGAGAACCAAATAAATGACAAGGAGCGATGAAAATGAATGGCCGCGGCCGCTCGCGTTCTCCATCGATTTATGGGCCGAGGCTTTACATGATAAATGCATTGGATTTCCAAAGCACTGCTGTCCTCATAACTCACATGCACACACACTCAAACACACACACGCTCGCTCGCACACACACACACACACACACACACACACCAGTCTGATTTGCAAACGACTCAATCATGGGATTTGTGGTTGATTGAATTTCTGGACTAATTGAACAAAATTAAATAAAGAATAAATGCACTAATATGAACAACACCACACGTTGTAACCACCGTGACCAGTAGCAGGGAAAAACGATAGCTAGGAGATATCGACCCTCTCGCCGTGTGTGTGAGAGAGATCTGCAGGGGGTGCATGATGTTTGAACTGTTTCTCTCTCTCTCTCTCTCTCTCTCTCTATTTCAGACTCCTTTTTTCCTTCTCTGTTAATCTCTCGTGTCACATTTATCTCTCTCTCTCTCTCTCTCTCTCTCTCTCTCTCTCTCTCTGCCGCGAGCGACCCTTGGAAGTCACCAAGGAGTGACTCAATTGTAGGAGTTGTAGGAGGCATTACAATTAGTTTGACTCGGTTCCACAAATACATTTTGTGAAAATAGCCAATTGAGAGTTGGTTCATGACTTTTTGTTATAATTTATTAAGGTATTAAAAAGGTCTTAAATTGTCACTTTAGAATCATGCAGATATACACTATGCTGTATGTCGGTTTGTTTACTGTTGAATGAGAAAACAATGTGGCAAATCATCTGGGTACCCCACCCAAAAATCATGTGGGGACCCCCCTGGGGGTCTCTATTCTGGGAACCACTGCGCCAGCTCCCCCCCCCCCCCCCCCCCTCTCTCCTCTCCCTGTCTTCTTGCCCCAGGCCCTCTCACAGCATCGTTCACACATACACAATGAGGGTTAGGAGAGAAAACTAAAAAAAAAATACAGAGAGAGAGAGAGAGACGGAGACAGAGAGAGAGAGAGAGAGAGAGAATAAAAGTGTGATATATATTACATGTCTGTTCCAATCCAACACGGTCGTCCATCAAAGGGGCTCCTCCAATGACAGCCCATCACCCGACAGCCTAGCCCACTGCTTTCTGACGCTTATTGGACCCCAGCCGCCAAATAGCCCCCAGAAAACAATATCTATATATTTATTACGTTTTCACTCAATACCTGCCCTGCTGTAAAACAATCTCATATTTAACAATCTTATACTTGCCAATGCTCTCCCTCCCTCTCTCTCCCTCCCTCCCTCCCTTCCTCCCTCCCTCCCTCCCTCTCTCTCTCTCCCCACCCCTCCCGTCCTCCCTTGCCTGTCGTTCTCCATTTCTCTATTCCAGCGTATTTTATTTTTTATTTTTTGGTTTTGTTTTTGTAGTGTCTCTTTTTTCCACCCCTTTCTTCTTTATTATGTCTCTTCACGTCGTGTATCGATTCAATTGGATTTCGCCGTTCAGCCACAGCCCAGCCCAGCCCAGCCCAGCCCGCTGCGGCATTTGTCATCTCGCCAGCAAAGAAAAAGTTTCACAGCTTCATGAAAGAGATGCATGAGGCGCTGAACATAAAACAAAAACATACTATTTGGTTCCTCTGACTGTCTCTCTATCTACGTTCTATCTTCATCCGTCTGTTTTCTGCATCTCAATCTGTCAATACTCCCTCTCTGTTCTAGCTCTCCTCTCAGTCTCTCTCTCTCTCACGTTTATTTGCTCCAGAAATAGCAGACCTACAAGCTCACAAGTGAGCTTGTAGGTCGGCTATTTCCGATGGCGCTACAAAGCTTTTCTCTCTCCCGCGCTCGCCGCCTCGCATGCGACGATCAATGGCCGCCTTTCCCGAGTGTGTTTTAGAAGCTGTGACAAGCACTCTGGCGGCGAAGACGTGCTCGTGAGTGGCAGGCAGCGGCGTTGAATTGTTATGAGACGAGAGGGAAGTGAGAGCCTACATGCATTGCCGGCAGGCGGGGAGCACATGGAGCACCACAGTGACAAACGACAGAGCGGCACACGTACATCGAACATCACACGCTCCCTCCAAGACACACTCCTCCTTTTGAGGAGCGAGATGATTTGCTTAACGTGCAACATTGTTTTCTCACTCGGAGCTGTAAACAGAAAATAAGTGTATACAGGGTATCTGCACATTTGTGCAGTGACTTTTTAAGTGACATTAAGGACTTTTAAGACCTTTTTTAATACCTCAAATTTTAAATTAAATTAAATAAATCCATTACTACGTCAAAAGCAATCGACTGCGAGGTGTTGTGAGGTTGTAGATGGCCGTTTCCAGCATAGTGTTGAGGGTTTACGAGGTTAAAATGTCATGAAAATACACATTAGCATGAATCCAACATACACTGATGACGGTGTGCTATTAAACAAGTCTATACAGTATGAAGTATAATGAGTCACTATAAATAGAATTATTCTATTTATAGTGACTCATAGGAATAGACTATGTGACAACCGGGTATAGTCTGGTGACCACCGGAGAGACGGGTGACAGCCGGAATGTAGACGGCACCCGGGTGAGCAGTATGGGTTAGCGCCCCAGCCTGTGTCCTCCGTGAGGAGGAAGCCCAACAAACCACGGTGAGGCCTTTAGGAGGACCATTATAATCCACCACTCCTGAATGAAGTGCCTGGTGCTGGGAGTCTGGTGCAACGCACAGGTCCTGGGCCTGGTGAGAGCAGGAGTGGACCTGGTGAGACGTACTGTAGGAGGGGCCCGGACAGGAGTCAACCCACAGAGCCTAGTCCTTCCACGCGCCAGAATTTGGTTCTCCCAGTCCCGGCAGAGTAGTTCCGGAGCAACGGATTGTGTGGCCTTGCTCATTCCCTGATGGACTGATCGAGGTTAGCTACTGGGACGTAAACCGGGATTTGATCAACCCCGGCTGGGTCGCCTGAGTGAGGGGTATGGTAGACCCGAAACCCCGTTGACCTCAGGAAACATCACTGAGGATACGTCCCAGGTGCATCCATGCTATGTATTTTTAGTTTAGTATATTGTTATACTGTACTGAACTCCTGTACTCGTGCTGAAAAAGACTGGTGTTACACTAAAAACTCAGCTTCCCATCGTGTGAAGCTCAACAGTGCCACTTTCTCACCTGTTGGTACCCTAAACAGACAGACAGACAGACAGATATAGGGACATAGGGACACAAAGATACATGATGGTTCGGAGCCCACCGCAAAAAAAAAAAAATGTTGAAGACCCCAGTTTTTACATTCACCGCTGTACAGGTGCCTTTAGAGAGAGGAGCCCCCTGTTGCCAGAGCTCAGCAGCTGTGATGCGTGGGTCATTATCACACACGGGTTGAAGCAACAGGAAAGCCTCTCGTGCTCTCTGCACGCCCTCGCCATAATTTAATTAGCACACGTTTATCAGCGGCAGATAAGGCCTCAACAGGAGTTGAGCTGTCGTCCTCTCTTTCACTCACTTTACCACACACACACACACACAAACGTTTTTTTTATTCTCATGACTTGATATACTGTGTACAGGCTCGCTACACCTATGTGTTATGTAAGTATATAAAAGCAAACACACTTGGAATGTGACGGAGGTCATATTCACACCAGAAAGCTTTACTGCGATTAAAACAAATCCTGCTGCGTATTGTCGGAAAGTGCACTCCGTTTGGCAGGTGTGAAGCCTCATTCGAATCCTAATCAAAGAACCGCATTCTACTTTGCAAAAAAAAAACGGGGGTTTTGCTTCGCTTCCAATCGCACTTGATTTTAATTTGGTGCAGGTGTGAATGCAATCCGCACTAAATAAAGGAAATGAAGCAAACTATGTGGCGGATGAATGATGAGGAAACAGAGTTGGAGACGGAGAAGGCATATTTTACGCAGTGCAAAGATGTCCCGTTACCGTGGATAGACGTGGTCGAATGAGGAGACTGAAGCCCTCATCGAAATATGAGGACGAGTCACGAGTACATTAATCAATTGCTTATAAGGAAACACATAAAAACACTGCAGTGTAGCCTTCAGAATATTCTGTCTGTCTGTGTGTAAACATGGAGTGCTGTTACTGTCACTGTGTGGGGAGTAGCTTAAGGACTTTCTTCATCTCGATAAACTTGTAAACGTTGGAGGTCGGATTCATTTTGCGCTGCTGTCTGCGCTCAGTGCGCTCAGCGCTGTGCCTCCATGCCCAAAAGAACAGTGCGTGCATAGAGAGAGAGAGAGGTCCAGTACCCGACGGCCAGACGACACACTGCATGCATGTTACGTTACCCTAATTTTACGTGACGTCCAAACTATTACTCAAGAGTATAATTTTAACACCATAGATTTCACTGTGTAGTTTATGAATTGAACACACTGATAAAGGTCCCTGCTGCGTTTCCAATTGCTGCGGATGACAGCACAGTGTGAAGGCAAACGCAGCAAATTGCAAAAGTGATGCAACTTTTCCGCCCATTCGCATCGACTCTACCGAAGTATAGGTGTGAATATGACCATCGTGAAAGTCTTAACTCATGCACATTTTGTAGTGTGGTAGGTTTGCGCCACCTCATTTTTCATATTCCATCCTGATGATTGGCGAATTCCGAACATTGCTGGCCCACAATAACCTAGACCTGTGCTCCGAGGAGTGCTCTCTTTTGTTTCCCTCTTCTTAGGGGCAGGACACGTGGGACTCTATTCTCGTCCATGCTAAACCCCTTATGCCTAAACTACTTTGCCTTTGTTTTTGCTATTTTGAAAAACATTTTTGAATAGTTAAAAATAGCCAATCGACATCGACACGTTGTAAGCTTGTAGATTGGCTATTTTAACTATTCAAAAACGAGTAAAAAAAAAAGGCAAGTAATTTAGGTATTAGGGGTTTAGCATGGACGGAAATGGATCCTGTGATCTACCTGCACAGCCTTTGTGATCTAGCACTGGTAGATCACAATCTACCTTTTGGGCACCGCTGCCCTATAGGAGTACGTTAAAGGGCAGCGTTAAGGAATCGGGAACCGTTAAGAGGGAGTCGTTAAAATCCTAAAGGATCCCAACCCTAAATGCTGCAGTGTTGTAATTGTGTTACCATAGGTAAATGGTAAATGGTGCATTTATATAGCGCCTTTATCCAAGGCGCTTTACATAGATTGTGCATCAATTCACCCATTCACACACACATTCATACACCGATGGCGGCAGAAACCATGCAAGGCACTAGCCAGCACATCGGGAGCAATTTGGGGTTCAGTGTCTTGCTCAAGGACACTTCGACACTAACTCTGGTGCATAGGTGCATACTGCAGTGTTGTGTAATGGTGTGTTACCATATAGGTGCCATATAGGTGCATGCAGTGTTGTAATGGTGTGTTACCATATAGGTGCCATATAGGTGCATGCAGTGTTGTAATGGCTGCCATGGCAGGGGTTTCCTCCACATTCGTCGCCCTCCTGCTCGGCAACAGATAAGAGAAGTGAAGCCATTAAGCACTGTGTTTTATTTGTCTTCCACTCATTAAAAACCAGGGGTGTTTTCTAGTCTGAATTGAGTCCTGGGTGTCTGTGTTGAGAACGTTATCTTCTCCATATCGCTGGAGTGCATTAGCAATAATGACTTCATTTGTCTATGACACCCCACCCCCCATCCCCCCCGCTGGCTCTCCTATTTGCCTCCGGATGAGCTAAAAAAGCCTGTCACAAGGCAACTGGAACAAGGGGAGAAACAAAGGGGGACACTTGTGTGCTCAATTTAATTTAATTTCAGAAGTAGAACCACTCAGTTCACACAGGTGTGATTTTTGAGTGGTGCAACCACTCCAAGGAACAGCAATGTCTGTGTGACACATGTGACTCGTGTTAACCTATGTTTGTGTGTGACTCATGAGTACCAGTAGGGGCGCTGTCGTGCCAGAAACAGAGAGAGAAATAGTGCTGCACTGTTGCCTGCTAATGAGAGCGAGAGAGAGAGGGGTGGGGGGGTGGGGGGGGGGAGTGTAAGGGGGGAAGTTGCACCACTCAGTTCACACGGGTGTGATTTTTTTTAATGCGTAACTGCGTTAATGAGTATAATCATTGCTGGCGGGTAGAAACCTTTTGGGCGATATCCTTGGAGCAGATGCTGATCACAGGAACTGTTGGAACTGGTTGGAATAACGTGTTCCTTCCACACGCTACATGTGCTACGTCCTACCGGGGCACCCCCCCCCCCCCCCAACCCCCCCTTTCAGGTGATAAGAAGCGGCCTGCTCACTCCTCATGCATTGAAAGAAGCATGAGCTTCAGTTTGGGGCTCTCCCCAGGTTGGCAGAGGGAGTGTAGCCCCCAGGAAAAATGGGTTACAAAATTGTGGAATAAAGAAATATGAACTTGAGACTAAATAATTAATACATTGGATCCATTGGAACGTTCCTTTTTCCATATCCTGAACAAGGTTTCCACAACCATATTTGTTTTGTTTTGTGTTTTTTTTTTATGTTTTTGTTCATTTTTTTTATTGCCAAACTGAGGGCAGCTCTCTCTCATTTGGACTAACAGACAGCTCTGAATTTGTTCAGGGAGTTGCAGGAAATTGCGATTTGAGGCCCACTCTGTAATCACACACAACAACCCCACAAATTGGTAATCTAGATCATGTGTGTGCTCGCGTGTGTGCGTCCGTGTGTGCAAGCACATTTAGTGTGGGAGTGATTGTGATCGTGTATGTGTGTCCGTTAACATTTTCAGCAGGATCGGTTGTTGTGCGTGTGTGTGCGTGCGTGCGTGCGTGCGTGCGTGCGTGCGTGCGTGCGTGCGTGTGTGTGTGTGTGTGTGCATGCAATCACTGTCATGCATGGCCTTTGTGCCCCTGTTTGGATTAGAGCACTGATTAGTGCCACCTCTGCCATTTAAACAGGTATTATTAGCTCACACTTAGTATTCCAAGCGGAGACACAACTTAAACTCTCCTCTCTCTCTCTCTCTCTCTCTCTCTCTCTCTCTCTCTCTCTCTGTCTCTCTCTCTCTCTGTCTGTCTCTCTCTCTCTCTGTCTGTCTGTCTGTCTGTCTGTCTGTCTGTCTGTCTGTCTGTCTGTCTGTCTGTCTGTCTGTCTGTCTGTCTGTCTGTCTGTCTGTCTGTCTGTCTGTCTGTCTGTCTGTCTGTCTGTCTGTCTGTCAATCTCCACACACCAGAAACAGTCATGTCATTATCGGTAAATAATCTTTTTCTTTCTGCCTTCATCAGTTTCTTTGTCTGTTTTTAGAAAAGTAGCCACTCGATCCGAGACTATAGTCGCGCACGTGTGCGTGCATGTTTTTAAAGATATTTTCTGGGATTTGATGTCTTTGGCTCGGGAATCGAACTCGCAACTTTATTTGGATGGTACAGTGGAGAGTGACAGGAGACACTCTGACACAGAGTGGCACGCAGCAAAGGTTGTTGGGCTCAGGAATCAAACCCACGGCTCGCCTGTCAGGCGTATATAGAGCCCTTATTATGTGGTATGTGCCTTAACCACTAGGCCATCTCGCCATCCTGTCATAATGTTTGTGTGACAATCTATGTTACTATTTTGACTCAGTGCTTCCTAGTAAATGCTAGTAAGTGCTTCCTTCTCAAATAAATGTGTCTTTGTTACGCCACACTCCAGAGTAGATCTCAGACATAAAACGAGCTCTATCTGCTGCACGAATTCCCAGGAACTAATAATAGCCACATAAAGATGACAGTTATTGTTATTTGGTGCTAGCATGTGCTTTGTCTTTAAAGCAGAGTGTGTGTGTGTGTGTGTGTGTGTGTGTGTGTGTGTGTGTGTGTGTGTGTGTGTGTGTGTGTGTGTGTGTGTGTGTGTGTGTGTGTGTGTGTGTGTGTGTGTGTGTGTGTGTGTGTGTGTGTGTGTGTGTGTGTGTGTGTTCTCTTTACAAGAGAAATATTGTACTTTTGACTAAATATTGCACATTTCTAGGAAGGGAAATGGGTACATTATGAATCTAGGTGTGGGGACTGTGGGGACTTGAGAACCACTGCTGTAACACACCACTATTGATCGCCTCAGCAGCTCTGTTCATTCCTATTGATCCGTTCTCAACTATGATGGATGTCCCGTCCCGCAAGACGTCTACAGGAGGGCACAGCGCATTGCACTGCAATACATTTAGCACATTTACTTTGTTTTGAGTACAGCCGTAATACGCCGACGTTCAACCTATAGGCCGCAAGGGTATTCACCTCTGACAAGACAAAGACAAAGTGACCACGTCACTGACTGACTGATTCTTAACCCATTCAGGCCTGACGTCGAAATTTTTAAAAAAAAGTTTTCTAAATCATGACAATTTTCGGAAAGATTTGAGGCACATTTTAACGATTTTTCAAAAATAGCAGACCTACAAGTTCATAGCGCGCCACTCGGTGGCGCGCTATGAGCTTGTAGATCTGCTATTTTTCAATAGCTAAATTATAACAATGTTTAAAACACCAAAAGGGGTTCCCGCCCCAAAATGGGTTAATGGTTAATGTGGTTAAACGCTAACGTGACATGGATGCGTTCTAGGTCTCAATGGATTAAAGAACTAAACCCTGATTCATACATCTTCATTCTTCACACAATGCTGACACGCAACGCCGCTGTGTGTCCCAGAAAAAAAGTCTGTTTAATCGATTGTGAAGTGAAGTGATTTATTCGTTGATATATGAAAAATAAAATAAGCAAAAAAAACGCTCTTCTTGGATAATTGAAAATAGTAATTGATAGAATAATATCTAAGGACATAGTCGATAGTTCCTGCCCTATTCTCTTTCATTCAATATATCTCTATTACAGTACTTTCTACTCTGTACTTGCATGATACATTAATCTTTAGAACGTCCATGTTGTCTTTACCGTGCGTATCCCAGAGCAAGACATTTTCTTCCTCCAGGATTAACACCTCCTCCCGACTCCAAAGCATCAATACATTAATCTTTAGAAGTACCATGTACCGTATACGTACCCAGAAGACATGTTCTTCATCCAGGATTATACCTCCTCTCTGACTCGGAGCCATCCATCACACTTTAGAGCTCCTTTCAGATCCGTCATAAACGTGCATAAGGGCCCACTAAAAGGCTGACAAAACCCTTGCTTCCTTGAGCACCGTAGCGGCCCGTTATACGGCCGGGGTTTGAGGATGTACTCCATGGCTGTGGTGCTGCGGGTTCATTTGGCGGAAGGGTCACCATGGGGGTGATGGCTGCTGTCTCTGGATGTTGTTGACTAGTGACCCTGATGAACCTTACAGGATTGGTACCTGCTATTACAACGGGTTATTGTCAGGGGAGAAACACGCACACGCACACACGCGCGTACAGAAGCGCACACACACACGCTCGCACACGTCACACACACACACTAGAGATATAGGAGGCAAATAAAATAATGCATTCTCACACTGTTCTGTGTGAGAATGCTGTTCTGTCTTTGTTTATTGCTTTGAAATATTGTATTAGGTGTATCTCGACGACACTGCAAATGAGGGTGACCTCAATGTCTTTCGAGAATAAATACAGGTTTTAATCCATTGAGACCTGGAACGCATCCATGTCACGTTAGCGTTAGCGTTTTAAACATTATGTTATAATTTAGCTATTGAAAAATAGCAGATCTACAAGCTCATAGCGCGCCACCGAGTGGCGCGCTATGAACTTGTAGGTCTGCTATTTTTGAAAAATCGTTAAAATGTGCCTCAAATCTTTCCGAAAATTGTCATGATTTAGAAAACTTTTTTTTTTTAATTTCGACGTCAGGCCTGAATGAGTTAAGTGAAGTGACAAATTCTGCATTCTACCATTCTACCATTCCTGCAGATGATAAAAAAAATTATATTGTCTTTCTTCCATAACATCAGTGGTTCCCAAGCTGGGGGTCCCAGGATGATTAGCTTAATGTGCAACATTGTTTTCTGTTTTCTCACTCAACAGTAAACAAACCTACATACAGTACAGGGTTTCTGCACATTTCTAAAGTTACATTTTAATGACTTCCGAGGCCTTTTTAACTGGTTTGATCACTTTTGACAGGTATACTCGTCCTGATTATTTAATTTTGCGCCATGCGCTGGGCGGTAGCGGCCTGAAAAGTTTGGGAACCCCTTTTGGTGTTAGCATTATGTTATGCTTTAGCTATTAAAAAATAGCAGATCTACAAGCTCATAGCGCGCCACCGAGTGGCGCGCTACGAGCTTGTAGGTCTGCTATTTTTGAAAAATCGAAGAACGACTGACATAGAAACATAGCTTTTTCAAAAAACTGTCAGGATGTAGAAGACATTTTTAGAATCTGATCTCAGGTCAACATGGGTTAAGACCACCGCACGGACGCGCGCATACGCATCAGTCTTTTCATAAAAAAACGGACTACTTTCCGTGCACACGGGCCTCACCACTGGCTTACCGGTTGGTGCATTGGAAGGGAAAACAATCGCCATGTCCTGCTTGTGTCTGATGATTTGATTACTACTGGAGACCTGTGTGTGTTCCCCACTCTTCCCTCAACTTCCTGATGTATTTATATCTGCAGTACTACTTCTACTCTCCTATCACGAATAAGTACAAAATGCCTAAATATGGCTTTTATTTTCATAGTACTGTGGCCTCGATATCCACCCTCCGTGACATTTTAATGGGTTTTGGAGTTGGGCTCATGCTGCTGTAGGTGGACTTGTGTGTCAGTGTTTGCAAACCACATGAGAGCTTGTAAATCGGGATATTTTCACCGAAGTTATTTGGTGTGGAGCGTAAACAGGAGGGGTATAGTGCCCTGGGGGACTCCAGTCAGTTACATATAGGGTTTAAGTGGTTTAAAGAACCTTAACAGTTCCCATGTAAAGGCGGAGAAGATGTCGGAGATGGAAATACTTTTTGCTACTTATTGGCTTGTTTTTCTTGACCACAACATTTTCAGAAATTAACAAAATTCAAACATTGAATCAAGCATTTTGAAATGATAAAATACATTCCATGAATGGCAAAAATGGCAGATCTACATGCTTTTGTGTGATGCTGTAGTAATATCAAATAGGGCGTGAATTCACAAAATAAATCACACAAAACACAAAGTTAGAATATGGAGATAAGAGGTTTCTGACAGCAACAGTAATAAAGGCTTTAGAGGCTGGCTATACAGGCTGACGGCAAGCATGAGTTTTTTTCTCCCATTACAAGCAGGGACTGTAGAGAGAGTGGAAACCGTGTAACAACATCATGATTGATTAATGAACTTTGTCTTTGTAGCTTGTTTCGTAGCTCGTCACGCAGCGACAAGTGACAGGCTGTTTGTTTGTATCTTCATGTCTTGTAGCCTGTCGTTACTGTTTTATGAAACAGATTGCTCAGATTTTCATCCATTTCTACCTCTCTCTCTCTCTCTCTCTCTCTCTCTCTCTCTCTCTGTCCAGAGTGCTCAGTTCTACAAGGTCACCACAGAGAACTATCACAAGGCTGCGGACCAAGTCAACGCTAAGTTCAAGTAAGTCTTGGGCCTTTGGTGGTGCACACGGTAACGACAAATACGACCCCTCAGCGTTCTATAGGAATTTGCATGTACTTGGGTTCCTTCAAGTGGGGTTTCACTGATTTGAGTTTGAACATATACATATATACATGAACATATACAGGTACCAACAATACCAAGGATTCGTCCGTGACGTCATGCCACTGTGGTTTATAAACGGCTGCGCTACTTCTGTGTTGCGTAACAGTGACATCACTGGTGTCTAATCCTTGGTATCTTTATGGTAGCCTTAGTCTCACCATGTGTTAATGATCAGATGCGTCACAACAAGCTGTCCTATTTCGTCACGATCGTGCTGATGAAACACTGGACGGGATTAATATTTCATGTCAACATTCGAGTGCATCTATCAGAAGATGTGACCCAGGTAAAGTAATGCGTCACTTTGCAAGTTTAACTAAAGTGTTCCACCTGCCCAAAGTAATTTCTCATGCATACAGCACATAACCTTTTTTAATCTTGTTATTATAACGCCATTTAGGTCAATGACATAGCATTCTATAAATGAAATGGCAGCCAGTCATTGGCTGCCATTCAACATCTGTGTTTTGGTACGATTGATGCACGACCACAAGCGCACAAGCATATTAGTAAAATATACTTACAGTGCCAAACCTAAATGCTGAATGGCCAGTTCACAATTTAGTCGTTTCAAAAATAGCAGATCTACAAGCTTACAGATCCACAAGTTCACACAGCGCAATGTGACACATACATGGAATCTGGGAAAGCCATTCTGTAAAAGAAAAAAAATCTGCCAGGGGGTGCCCGGACCACCACAGCGGCGGCCCGGACCCAATAATGTTGCTGTTATCTGATTGGCTCACATGGGTTGCCACTTACTTCCACGCCTCAACAAAGAGCAACATTACTGTAAACTCTGAGACGTATTTGCGGAACACCGTAAGACGCGCCGGCGTCCGGAAATCCTTTCTCCATCCGTATGGTTATTACCAGGGGCGGCTGTATTAAGTATCCAACCTGTCGTGTGCGCAGCGCATTAAGCCCTAGCTTGACACGCACATACATGTAACTAAAGAAGACGCTCCCCTCCGTGTTCCATCTGTCTTCTTAACCCATTCTGACCTGAGATCAGATTCTAAAAATGTCTTCTACATCCTGACAGGTTTCTGAAAAAGCTACATCTGTCAGTCGTTCTTCGATTTTTCAAAAATGGTAGACCTACAAGCTCGTAGCGCGCAACTCGGTGGCGCGCTATGAGCTTGTAGATCTGCTATTTTTCAATAGCTAAAGCATAACATAATGCCAACACCAAAAGGGGTTCCCGCCCAAAATGAGTTAATAAGAGGCCATTAGGCTCCATAGTAATGCAGAGAGAGTGGATGAGGAGCCTACAGGAGGTGGGTGGAGGCCGGTCCCAGGCTCTGGCGGGGCTCCTCTTGGGAGGCTAGGCTAATTGCGTTAGCTCGTCATTAGCCCGCGCTAACGCCGGGATCATTGTCTCCCTCAGAAATGCTGGAAAGTGATTAGCCTAGCCCCGCTGGGGTTTATAGCCATAGACTGAGGAAGCTTGGACCCGAGACTTCCCCCCCCAAATCGCATTACGTAGGGAGGGGGAAAAAAGTGCAGTGCAATAGCATTACACCGGCGCTAACTGCTATAGCGAGCGTCGAGCTAACATGCGTTGCGTGCAGGCAGTCACGTGACGCGGGTGCTCCTGGCTTCGGAGAGCCGTGATTGGGTGATTGGATTACGGGAGGGTGCATTAGCTAGACTTGTGATTGGATTAGGCCGGTGGGGGCGCGCGTGCAGGGCGTGTGTGTGTCCTAATGAAATGGTGGGAAGGTCTGGTGTTGCGAGGAGGGATCTGAGCACGGATCTTTATTGGGTTTCACTGGGTGTGCTCATCGTCGAGGCGCGTGGGATTGTGTATCTGTGCATGGCGTGTGTACAGTACCCAGTGTTGCCATGTCTGCTTATTATAAGTGGCTTTGGGCTTGTTTTTCTGTAAAATCAATTGTAAATATTTGAAATTGTGGGTTGTGTGTGTGTGTGTGTGTAGCTGCTTATTTGGGCTTGTTTCCTAAATGTTCCTTAAATCAAATGAACATGTAATTGTCCACGCATCCCCACCTGAAAGCATTTTGTACCAGGGACCCTTTTTCACCAAGATTTGGTGTTGAAAATAGCACATATACAGTGATGTAAATAGGGTGCGTTTTGCGTCCCAAAACGCACTTTATAGTTTTGGGCCGCACTTCACCAAAACCTCTGCGTCCACGGGATGCACTACTGTACTCAGCGTACAGTAATAATAATCCACGTGAAAAAAAAATCGCGGAAAAAAATTGCGGTAAAACAAATAATCTACGGACACTATCATTTTGCATGGCCGCATGCGACCTCATCCTACGCTATAAACGATAAAATCCACGTAGGACTCGTTGTAGAACCACTAGTTTGTAACTAACAACAACACAGTCTGACGGGCGCCACCATCTTGCTCAGAGACGAGCGCTGAGCGGAGCGCAGCCTGGAGACCAGAGCCGTTTAGAGAGAGAGAGTGACGACAACATACCGTTCAGTGACTCATGAAGCTCTGTGAATAAACAGTGAACGGGGTTGTCGCAACTCTCTCATCTACACGGCGCCATATATCTATGCACGGCGCTGCCTCCGACAGAAAGACAGGCGAACATTTTTGAGCATGACAAACAGAGTAGACCCGATTGAATGGGAAACACACATTGTGTACTGTAACAAACGCCGACACTGTTGTATTTTGTGCGTTGTGGACCGGTGCCACCACACATTAACATGCCCCCCCCCCACACCCCCCAAAAAAAGAAGTGCCAAAACCAACTGCAGGGCAACAAAAAATATTAGCAACCCTATTTTCTAAATCTAACATCATCACATGACTGCTTCTACTTAATCTCCAGGTTAGTTTTGTAGCATTCATTTTTATTTTGTATGTATTGTGTAATGTGTCATGAAAACAACATAAAGATTTATTAACAGTTAAAACTGGCAGAATTATTATAGATTTCATATAGCCAAAATCATATGAAATATGTATGTAGTATGAATGTAGAGCTTTTTTTTTTTATTATAATTTATTTTGCTAGCTTTAGTTATAATAATAATTTCTTCTTCGTTTTCTACATGAATATAACCACATTATAACCATATAAGATGAAATGGGAGTTAAATGCTGCAATTTGTAAAAATGGCAAAATATGACTCTTAAACGTCGCTGAAGTGGGACTCATCAAATGTCCCTGGGACTCATCTAAAAGACCACCCCTGCATCCCGGGACTCATTACATTACTACATCACTGCATATAACACAGTATATAGTTTTTTCTTTTGAGATTGTTTTCATAGATCTGGTTGCTAATTTCTCTCGTAGAAATCTGACAACCGTCGTTTCACTGGTTTTGCTCATCACTCAGGTGTGTGTGTGTGTGTGTGTGTGTGTGTGTGGGGGGGGGGGGGGGGGGGGGGGGGGGGTGGTAGGTAGTAGAATTGTGAGGACAATAATTATCCTGATGGCTGCTCACAAGATAAATGGTTGTTTAAAATGTATTTGAGTTGGGAAAATTAAAATGGTTAGAATTGGACATTTTGGGGTGCAGTACTTAGTTTAGACAGTATTTGGTTTAGACATTGTCATTGGTTAGACCAGTCATTAGTCCTACAACTACAATCTATCTCAAACCCTCACCCTAAACCTAACCTCCCACGGGGCAGCACACCTAAACCTAACCTTAACCCATGTCTAACCAATGACTAGTCTAAACTAAGTATGCACCCCGACATTTTGAGCAGTTGTTCCAAAACCTTTTTCATGTCAAGGACCCCCAAATTGACACTGATTAGCCCGCGGACCCCCATTTGAAGAGATATGCCAGGGTCCACCATAACAGAAGACTTTGACGGTTCTAGCAGTGATTCTCAACCAATTTAATTTCAAGGACTCCCAGTTTGACATGCATTAGTCTGCAGTCCCTCATTCAATGGCATTTCTAACTCTGGGACCCCAATTTATATTGCAAAATCAATGTTAATTCAACTGAGAGTGTACAAATGGAACCGAATGAACCCTAATTAACTCTGAGAGAGTTACAGACCCCCATAATGGTCCATTTGGTTCCCCCTGGAACTCCCATCAAGGACCCCACCCCTGGGTGGTACCCGGACCCCACCTTGAGAAACACTGATTTAGAGGTTAGGTTTAGAGTTGTATAGAGTTATGTTGAGTTAATATCTAAAAAATAGCAGACCTACAAGCCCACAGAGCAGTGCCACAGGGATGGTGTATTATATGGATACAGTCTCTGCTATGACAGAAAGGCAGCAGAGAGATAAGATGTTATCTGTTGGCCTCGGGTAAATAATAAGAGCAAGACATCTTGTCTCACAGCCCTTTTGATTTCTTCAAACTTGAAAATGCCCACAGGAGATAGAAAAAAAGGTCCTAGTACTGTAGTAGATTGGGCCATAGCCGTAACTGATGGAATTAACATTTGATATGATATTCTACCAGCTCTCTTATGAAGTATGAGAGATCTCTCCCCTCAACACACACACATGCATGAGCGGCGACGCACACTAGAATGTCTTAACCCATTCTGACCTGAGATCAGATTCTAAAAATGTCTTCAAAATCATGACAGTTTTCTGAAAAAGCTATGTTTCTATGTCAGTCGTTCTTCGATTTTTCAAAAATAGCAGATCTACAAGTTCATAGCGCGCCACTCGGTGGCGCGCTATGAGCTTGTAGATCTGCTATTTTTCAATAGCTAAAGCATAACATAATGCTAACACCAAAAGGGGTTCCCGCCCAAAATGGGTTAATTGTCTGATTTATCTGTGTTCAAATTAGTCCTAATGTCTACATGGTGATGGGGTTGATAATATATCTAATTGTCGCTGTCGGGTGGAGAACTCATTATGTCCAATGATGTCCCAAATATGTCCGTTCTTTTCTATAATTATTTTTGAAACCATTTAACATTGTGAAAAGTACTCGCTTATTATTTTTTTGGTGTGAAAACGAAAAGTTTCCACTATTGTGCGACACTCTTTATGCTAAAGTAGGGCATACATTTTCAACAGTCTTTTTTTGAGTGGTGCAACCACTCCAAGGAGCAGCAATGTCCGTGTTCACCTACCTATGTGACTCGTGTTAACCTATGTGACTCGTGTTAATGTGTGTGACTCATGTGTGAGTACCAGTAGGGACGCTGGTGTGGCAGAAACAGAGACAGAGAGATGCACTGTTGCCTGCTAATGAGAGAGGGGGGGGGGGGGGGATTTGCACCACTCAGTTCACATGGGTGTGATTTTTAATACATAAAGCTGCATTCTGGACATGCAAGGTTTCTGTCCAACAGCCACAATATGGTGTAGTTATATAGTCGGCCATGCTGGGAATGGATGGTTGTTCTAATGCTCTTTTCCACGCTGGCAGATACCAAGGATACACAAAGCTACGCTGCAAAGGAGGCGTGTCCGTGTCACGAAGTCGCTGTTTAACCAATTGGATGCCTTTGACGGAATATTCCGTAATTTAAAATCCAACTGTCAAGTAATGTACTTGTACTTTATCGATATGAAACTGTCTTGTTGAAAATCAACTTTGAACACTGATCCGGTTGCTATGCAACGCCTTCATCACTCCCAGCACAAGGAAAAGTGTACGTGCATCCCATAGGGTCCCACTAAAAGTAGGATCTTCTTTGGCTGTTATCTCTGAAACTACGAGCGCTGTCCGTAGTGATCATTCATGGTGATCATGTGATCTGTGATTTTTCATCCCATCGCTCCTGACATATTAACGTTTCTGGCGAAAGATAAACATTGTGAGCGACTACTAACAGAAGCCGTTTCTTACAAGGGAGGTCTGCGAGTGAGGAACCCGGATGTGAAAACATACACGGTAATCTGCACTATTATGCGCGGCCACGGCTAGCTGGCCTCTATCGCCACCCTGTGGCAGTCCACTTGTTTATTGCCGCACAGCATGCCGTATAGGCCTTTCTCAATTATTACATAATCTCTGTAGATCAGCTATTATTATTTTGCCAGTTAGAGCTGCAAAGCTTTGGTCATATCGTCTCTGTGGGGTGGAAACCTCATATGTCCAAAAACTTTTCAGGATTAAAATTCAAGAGCATCAAAGGTAGCAGATCTACAAGCTCACAACACGTCGCAAACTGCTTTTCATGCCGTTGTGTGACACTGTAGTGTGATCAAGTAGGGCATACATTTAACACATTCCGTCCGTAGGACGTCTCCAGACGTCCTAGGGGTCCCAATCGACGCGTCCTAAAGACGTGTGAGGACGTCCTAGCGCATCCTCAATGATACGGGGCGAATTTTTCCCTTTTTTTTAATTTGTCAGTTCACCTCTCGGCTACCGTATGCTCCGCTCTGTCCCCATGTTAGCTTATCATTGAGTTAGCCGTCGAAAGAATGACTCGTCTCTCCTAATCCAGGGCGCTTTCCGTGGTGTTGAACGGATCGATATACTGGCGCTTCATTTCTGCTCCTCATCCGTCTCTCCCGCAAAATATGAACGCTTTTTGGATCATATATCGTATAAACTAAAACGATCGCAATGTAAGCCAGCTATGTAAAGTGAACTTTATTTAGTAGATTGTTTCCGGGTCATGGCTTTCCGAGTAAAAGCGGCCATGTTGTTCCGGCACCCCAGAGCTCCTATTTTGAAGGACTTCCGGCACTGATTGTGTTAAGAGAAAACACGGAAAGTTAATACTATGGAGATTAGAGGTTTCTACCTGACGGCAACGATCTACAAGACACAGTATTATGTACACTATAAGCTATATAAGCAGGTGTATGCTATGCTACACCAACTTTCTAAATACATTATAAGCAGATGCGCTGTGTGCGTGTGCGTGTGCACGTGCGTGCGTGTGTGTAGTACAGCTGCTCTCTCGCTGTATTCCCGCCAGATTGTCCCGCCTGAACATGATGGAGTTCTCCCAACTGGAACAGTACTGCATCACTGTGACCTCATTACATCCACACACACACACGCACACACACACACACACACACACACACACACACACACACTACACACACACACACACACACACACACACTACACACACACACTCACACTCTCTCACACACACACGCACACTCACACTCTCTCACACACACGCACACACGCACACGCACACACAAGAAAAAGTTCATTGAAATAATAGTGGAATAGTTTTTCTTCCACCTAGAACTTTGACATGTATTTTATTTTTAAAGAATGTAGATCAGCAGTGGGCGTATATACACACACACACATACTGTATATGGCTCACTAAGGGGAATTCTTATCACATGCTTCCATGCATATAACGGTACATAAGGTATAATATGGATGTCTTATGAATACATACAATAAGATTTGATAAAAGGTCTCTAACCCCCAGTGTACAGTCCTTTTGATGTAGCAAAAACTGCTTTTCAGGATTCAAATTCAGCTTCGCACCGCATTTCGAGCTTGTGTATCTACTACTTTTGATGCTTTTGTGTGATCAGGCAGGTTAAAGATCAGCGACAGCAACGATATATGCTACACACATACAAGCATGCACTTGCCGTAGCACTTGCCCTAGCCTCGACGACCTTACAGGCATATGCAAAGGCTCAATTTATGTAATTTAGACCAGTAAGACGTCTTGCCTGAGGTGCCTGGGTGACAGCAGACTGCTGGGCGAGTGCTGGCGCTTTGGAATGGGGGGTCAGATCAACATATCCGCCTGGATGACAGCAGATTGCTGGGCAAGTGCTGGCGCTTGTACCGGCCATATGTGGAGCGTGTCTTGAGTGTACAGGGTTTGATGAGGTCAGATCAACATATGGAATGTCAGAACAGGTCAGCTCCATATATGGAGATCTAAGGGTGGCAGCGGGGGCAGTGTCTTGAGTGTACAGGGTTTGATGAGGGTCCACTAATAACTTTGGAGCAGGTCCGTCTAGAGCTTAAATGGATCAGTCAAAAGGGAGACATCGAAGAGGAAGGATCAACATATGGAATGTGAGAACAGGTCAGCTTCATATATGGAGATCTTAGCGTTTGAGGTTTGAGGTCAGATGTAGAGTTGCTGGCCTATATTGATGAAATCAGGAATCTCCATATATGGGCTTCATATTGATGACATCACGTGATGTAACAAGGTGACTAACTAACTAACTGACGGGAAATACCTGTTTTAATTTAAGTCGAATTTTCACTTTGTCCGAGTGTCTCATTCCCAAAATATAGGCAACCTACAAGCTCACAAATGGCTGCGGATGCAGCGTGTCTTGAGCATGTGCTATTGAGCTTTTTCCGGTACGCGACACTGTTGTACGACAACGCATACTTTTAGGCTATATACATATATACACGCACACACACACACAGTCACACACGCACATACACAGTCACACACACACACACACAGTCACACACACACACAGTCACACACACACACACACACAGTCACACACACACAGTCACACACACACAGTCACACACACACCTGACCACAGCGTTTATTTATTCTCCTCCTGACACTGGCTATAGATAAGGGTTCTTCCCAATAAGCCGTTGAGAAGAGCCCTCCTATCTCTCTCTCTCTCTCTCTCTCTCTCTCTCTCTCCGCGTTCTGATTTATCCCATTTTTACCTGAGATCAGATTCTAAAAATGTCTTCTACATCCTGACAGTTTTCTGAAAAAGCTATGTTTCTATGTCAGTCGTTCTTCGATTTTTCAAAAATAGCAGACCTACAAGCTCGTAGCGCGCCACTCGGTGGCGCGCTATGAGCTTGTAGATCTGCTATTTTTCAATAGCTAAAGCATAACATAATGCTAACACCAAAAGGGGTTCCCGCCCAAAATGGGTTATACACTGCCATTGTATCCACTCGAAGCTTTTATCCACCTCTGATGCACTATCACAGTGTATGACCTTTACTACGAGACCGCATGTATGTACTGTATGTATGTATGGAAGAGGGATGGCTTTGTTCCCATCATGGGTGCGTGCCGTGCATGCATGTTGAATGGGTGTCTGTGTGGTGGTGTAAGGTGTTTGACTGATTGAATTCTGTATTAGTCAGTAATGTAAACGGCACGAGGTACAGTGAGACATTAGGGCTAACGGGATGACACAAAAAAGGTCCTGGGGACTTCCATTGCTTCCATTGTGGTCCTACAGTATGTATTCAATTCATCAACATAGCATACAAAATGAACACAATAATACATGTCATGTTCTTTACCTCTCTTTGTGGTCTCCTTTGCCTTTAAAGGATGGTGTCAGGACGTTAGACATTTTGATTATGAATTACAGGGAATTGAACCGATTGATCGATCGGTTATTTTGTGTTTGTTGTTTTGCATGACATCACTGTACGACAAAGTATAAAGTACGGCGTGAGGGGTTAATCATACTAATCTATTTATTAACATTATAATGATAAACATTTAATTTGACAATTCACCTAATATCCCCCACACTGATACTTTCAGGTTTCTAATTTAAAAAAGAGCAAAAGTAGCAGCCAGGTCTACAAGCTTCGTCTCTTCGTGTTTCAAGCGTGCAGATCTGCTACTCTTGGTGCTTGTCTGTGACGCTGTAGTTGTGTAGTATGATCAAGTAGGACGTTAATTTACAAAACAAAACACAAAAACCTAAAATATGGAGATGAGAGGTTTCAGCTCGACGGCGACAATATATGAAAATTGCACTTCTTGGTGGTAGAACAAATAGAACAGATTGGGTACTCAGAGAAGCGCTATATACGTTTGAGATATTATAAATTATCGATAATCAAATATCGAGTATCAAGTACCAAGTATCGAGTAAAGTATCGATACTTGTACCCCTAATGAAAGTGTGCGTCAACCTGTCTAGGTGTGTGCGCACACTCGCGCACACACCTAGACAGGTTGCAGTGACCCTGTGGGACTTCCTGCTTCAAATGAGAAGCTGACAGCCATGGAGGAGAATGATAGATGTGAGATTCTGACCAAGGAGAGAGAGAGAGAGAGAGAGAGGGGGGAGAGAGAGAGACATATAGTAGCGTGGCGGTATAGCCCCTAAGCCCCCTGTCAGCGCTAACCTTTTCCGGGGCTTTAACCCATTTTGAGCGGGAACCCCTTTTGGTGGTTACATACATTGTTATAATTTAGCTATTGAAAAATAGCAGATCTACAAGCTCATAGCGCGCCACCGAGTGGCGCGCTATGAACTTGTAGGTCTGCTATTTTTGAAAAATCGTTAAAATGTGCCTCAAATCTTTCAGAAAATTGTCATGATTTAGAAAACTTTTTTTTTTAAATTTCGACCTCAGGCCGGAATGGGTTAAGGTTCCTTTTGTTGGATGTGGACCGTCCATGTTTGTGCCGGCTCCCCTGCGGAGAGCAGGGATTGGACCAGAACATCACATGGTGACTGATGGTTGACAGGCGGCGGGCGCTTCGACAACAGCAACACTGAGCGTTCCACACAACATGAAAAACAATCCCACACACCCTGCTCCTTGATTGTGACATTTGTCACAAGCTCACAGGCGACGTGACAATGTGTTTGTGTTTACTGTGTGTTGTTTGTGTGAGGGGGTCCCTGCCCTGATATTCACTAAGGCCATAGAAAGGTGATGAAATCTCATTTCATTCAGTCACTTGACCGTCACCTCTCTCCTCTGGTTTTCTCTAGTGTATGTAGCTTGTGAAAAAGCGTATGTGTACAGTCTGTACACACACGCGCTCGCTCACACACGCACACACAGGTCTGCCATCTCCTCACACAATCTGGCCTGTTTGTTTTCTCCCTGTCGTTCTCTATCTCACTCAGTCTAGCGTATGCACGGTAAGCAGCCAGAAGCTGGACCACAATGAATTTTGACAGCACATTTTGACGTAGTTTTAGTCATTGTCTTTTTGAATGAAATTCCTTTCGGTCTCAGTCACGTTTTCGTTAGCTGAAATGTTTTAGTTTCGGTCGACTTAATCCGCCGTTGATTTTAGTCAACTAAAATGAATTTTGGCAGGCCTTGATGGCGTCGTAATGGCTGATTTATACTTGGCTGTGTGTTGAAAACAGACGATCTACAAGCTCACAACGTGTCTGTGATGCGTTGCAGTTTTAGTAATTGTAGCTATTTATTGAGGAACAAAAGGTAAAAGACAAAAAAAATGTGTTGGACAAACTCACTGTGCAGCCAAAGTAGAACAGTAGAACACACTTGTGAATTCAAGATAAGTAATCTCTGTTCTTCTGAGACTTGTCTGCATGAAGAGAGGCAACTCCCTAAGTTCACTAGACTGAACCACAATCAGAGCAGACAGAGACAAATATAGCTGTTTCCAAATCAATGGGAGGAGAGCTGGGTTGCTTGTCTGATGACGAACAGGGCCAATCAATTCTGCTCACGTAAACCCCAGACTTTGAGATATTAACAGTTTTATTTTAGGGCTGTACATTCATCAATTATCTTCTTAGCGATTATTGTATTGATTGATTTTTCTTACTAATTGAGAAGCGTGAGTTCCTTTTTTTTACATTAACCATTTCAACCCTAGCATCCCTATTCTGTGGAGAACTTTTGCCAAAAAATAGCAGATCTACAAGCTCACAACAACTCGTGCTGCGACGCGTTGTGAGCTTGTAGATCGGCTATTTATTGCAAAAAGGTCTGGTGTATAGGAGTGAAAGGCGTGGTTAAGTTCAACATGCACTGATGACAATGCTGTCAAACAAGTCTATGAATCTATCTAAGAAATCTCTGACAAAGTTGAATCTGCAACACAATTTTGTAGTGGTGTTATCATTTATACTGTACTTGGCCCCAGACAATAAAGCAACCACAGAGAGAGAACAGTGGATAGTTAACAAATAGTGTTCTCTCTACACCCCCGTGGATCAACCTGTTTTTCATGCTTGGATTTGAATACTTGCATGTTGCAACCTATCTGGACACCTGCCCACCCTTCAGCAGTACAGTATGTGGACAGTACCTCCTTCTACACCGGAGCCTTTTGCTTTGGGAATATCCTCCCAGGCGCTCATGAGGGCTATATGCAGACGGTCCCCGGGGAGCTCAGACCACACTGTCGTTCATCTTTGTCCCACTGTAAGTACGGAGCCATTGTGGAGCTCGGTGAAACCTGCAACCGGCGCGAAACAAGTCTTGTCCCCAAGGAGGGCCGAGGACCTCCGAGACCGTCTGGAGGACACAGGAGGGGAGACACTCTCTTTCAGAGCTGTTCAGACGGTCGTGAACTCACACAGACGCCGTCGATTCATAATAGATCAAGTTCCGGCGAAAACAATGTCAGCCCGAGACCAAAACTATCAGGACTCCCCACCACCCAAAACAATAAGAACAAAACTATCAGGACTCCCCACCACCCAAAACAATAAGACCAAACTATCAGGACTCCCCAACACCCAAAACAATAAGAACACAGGGCATCTATTATAGAACTGAAGGGATGTCTTAATGAAAAGAACATTGAACTGGTTTGTGACAAAAGGAGAGAATTAAGGGGGAAAGATATTGAAAGCTAAAATTAACCTGGTGGCAACAGTTAATTGAACTGATCAAGTCAATAAGATTATGAAAAATAATACATTTTAGAGAAGAAAACTACTTATAGCTGATCTGCAGATCAGCTATAAGCTTGCCACAATGCCAGGCATCGCAATGCCACATGTTGTGAGCTTGTAAATTGGCTATCTTTGGCGGAGGTGTTTGGTGTCAAAGGAAAACTTTCTTTTCATACTTGTGTGCATCATCGCGGTGTTATCTCACGCCATTTGAGGCAAAGAAAACATTCCACTGCATCTGTAAAAAAAAAAAAAAAAGGTCATATCTAATGCAATCTACCCTCAGTCGGAGAGAGAGAAAGCCAGTCCCTAATATCGTCTGTCGGGTGGAAACCGACAGAGACGGTACTTTTCAGCATTCAAATTCAAAAACGCCAGATCGACGAGCTCAAAGCACGTTGCTTCACGCTGCGTTTCGAGATTGTATCTGTGTTGCGTTTGATACTTTTGTGTGGCACTGTAGTATTCAATTCAAACTTTATTCCAGACACTCAGGGAGTCGATAGAGTAGCCTACATACAAATACTAGACAAAACACATGAATTAATTGTACAGTTAAAAACCATAAAATCATAGAGGCTGAAAAAATCAGAAATCAGATCCGAACCTCGGCTGTCTGATCAGCACAACGGACAGCGACGTATAGTTTTTGAGAAAAGAGCCATAGAAGGTCCTAATTATAACGGTAGTCTACGCATGCATGAGCACGTTCTGTGCGTGCGGGAGTGAGCAAGGCGCTGCCTAGCAACCGGCTCGGGGCTACAAGTTGTTTTTTAGCGGTGCCGTTTCAGATCCATATAAAGCGATATAAAACATATACAGTTGGAGGCCATCGATATTGTCCTTTTCTTTTTGCTGAGGTTTGCGTGATCTGCGCAAAAGGACAGTTAACCCATTTTGGGCGGGAACCCCTTTTGGTGTTTTAAACATTATGTTAGCTATTGAAAAATAGCAGATCTACAAGCTCATAGCGCGCCACCGAGTGGCGCGCTACGAGCTTGTAGGTCTGCTATTTTTGAAAAATCGTGAAAATATTTATTTCAGAAAACTGGAGGATTTATAAGGATTTTTTTAAATTTTGAGGTCAGGCCTAAATGGGTCAAATGATAAGGGACAATATCGGTGGCACCCAACTGTATATAGGCCTACGTCAATCGTAGACAACAGATGTCTATTAAATAATGTATATATACTGTACGTCAACAGCAGACAATGTGTTAAGGGCTGATCTGGAGTCTGTGTGATTGAAGTTTAACACGGCTCTGCATCCCGAGAGCCATTAAACGCCCCCGAAAATAAGAACAAAACAAAACTCAGCAACCCCATTCTGTTGAACATGGCCTCCGTGGAATACAAATGGCTTTGCCGAGGTGGGCCACTCTGTACTTAAAGGTCTGATTGCATTGGTGTTGGCAGAACGGGGAAAGAAAAGTTTGCCTTGTTTTCACAAGAAACAATACAAACTCCCACGACACCCCTGATTTGTAATGGGTGTGCAACTGTGCATGGAGGGAGCTCAGCTGGGCAGTGGGATTAATTACTGCACCAACATTAACCAATGGTACTTAACCCCTTTTAACAGTTTTCTGCTGCTCAAACCTTTTCATGTCAAGATTAAGAGCCCCCAAAGTTATATGAATTTGGCAGTGGACCCGTCTCAAAATATTTTGGGGACCCCCCCCCAAAACCAAATTTGACTTCAAATTGTTTGCTTTAAAAAAATATATGAATTCAAAGATTTTCAAAAATGTTCATTTTTTGTATAGCAGATCTACAAGCTCATAGATCTGCTATAGCACGAAGCAACGTGGTATGAGCTTGTAGATCTGCTATTTTTGAATAGCCAAAGAAATCTAAAATGACACAGATGCGTTCCCGGTTTGAAAGTATTGGCCCCAAAACGTACTTAAAGTACAAAAAGTTAAAGTACACATTACAGAGAAATATCCAATGTCACAAGTTTACGAAATGTATAAATATCTTTTGGGAAATGGCTAGTAGCGACCTAGCACGAGTAAAACGTAGGACGTTTGCGAGATCTGCCGCCAGACGACGTCCACTTAGGAGACCATTTTGTATGCCATTTGTGTAGCATTTCACCTCTTGTGGCTTTCTATATCCACCATGGTCTTTACCATCGGGTTATAGCCGCTGCCATCACAGGCTCCTGTAGCTATGGCAACTTGAACCCCGAGACAAGATGGTGGGGCACTTGAGCAGCCAGACACAAGTCAATAACTGCCTTAAAAGCTCTCCCTCTTAGCTGCAAAAGCTTCTAGTCTGTAAAACAGGACGTTTGTGCACGCGCACGCACACACACACAGCCTTTTAGGGGCTGTATTAACGATTTTGCGTTGTAAATGTTTGGGAGGATCGTTTACATCTCTTAATCGTTGGGTTTATCTTATGTTGTTTATGCCTGCTCTGTTAGCATACAGTAGTGACGGAACGGCCAGGGCTCTGGTGTTGTTGTGTTGTGTTGTGTTGTGTTGTGTTGTGTTGTGCGGTCGACATTGATCGTGCGCCGGCCGGACCTGGCTCTTGGCGTTGGCGTGACAGAGTGTGTACCTGCGATAAGCCTTCAACCAGGCCCGGGTGACCTCTGTCTTATAGTAGTTATAAGGTTCACACGTGCTGGTAAACCAACGTCAAGTGTCAGCCGTATTGATCTGTGTGTGAGGTCACAGTGAAGAGGACGCATTCACACTGTCTCTCTCTGTTGCACGCTTAAAGACAAAAGTAACATTTTTAACACTTTTAGAGCATATCCGTGGTCATCATAATTAAATATGGACATACCTAAAAATAGATAGATGCCAATTATTTATTTTTAAACCAATTGTTGTGTATTTTTTATATCAAAAGGCAAACTCAATTACTTTGAATTCCTGTCAAACGGAAATGTCCTGCGTGATGACATAGAATAGATAGACCCTTATGAATATAAATTAATCTTGAGTTCATTCACCTGTGTGATTCCCATAGCTGCACCTTCCTCCAAGCACAGCTGACTTTGATTACAGAGCTTCTCCGTTTTGCATCTCAGTCACGTCCAAACTGTCTATTACACATTATTAAACTTAATCGTCACACTAAGGCGCCGCGACGGGTTGTCCGCTTGTAGATTGGCTATTGTCACCGTTTTGGGTCATGGGCTAGAACCACTGCTTTATAAGCCTTAATGTATGTTGTCTTTATTTTAATTTCTTTTGTCTCTCCTAGTCCGTCTTCACCTCTCACACGTCTCTCTTTCAGGCTCCATCAAGCCAACTATCTTTTATGTGGTGTTGCCAGCAGCCCTCCCTCCCTCTGTGCTCTTATAACAGTGTTCCTTTCACCCAGCCTCAGCACTCACTTACCATTGTAGGCATCCCTGGTCACCCACAGTTGCTTTGTACGTTCCTACAGGGCCAGGTCCAAGCTTATCGGTCTTATCGTGCAGTTTATCTGTTGTGCTATAAGACTGTTTTCAGTGTTTGCCATTCATGAGGTAGAGCTGCAATCGAATGCAAAGCACGAAGACCTCTGTCAAAGGCTTCTCAGATGCCAGGATTGAGTTATATGCTGACCAGATAGGGATATTCGGGTGTGGTGGAGGTACAGTTGGAGGCCATCGATATTGTCCTTTTCTTTTTGCTGAGGTTTGCGTGATCTGCGCAAAAGGACAGTTAACCCATTTTGGGCGGGAACCCCTTTTGGTGTTTTAAACATTGTTATAATTTAGCTATTGAAAAATAGCAGATCTACAAGCTCATAGCGCGCCACCGAGTGGCGCGCTACGAGCTTGTAGGTCTGCTATTTTTTAAAAATCGTGAAAATATTTATTTCAGAAAACTGGAGGATTTAGAAGGATTTTTTTTAATTTTGAGGTCAGGCCTAAATGGGTCAAATGATAAGGGACAATATCGGTGGCACCCAACTGTAGGACTGCTGTTCTGTCTGTCTGTGCACCTTGTTCACAGATACAGTACCCTGGGCCCTCTTCTCTTTTCTCCTCTATCTGTGCTGATGGATGTCTTGGGGGGGTAGGGGGGGGGGGGGGGTCACAGGTCTTCTCTTGAGACGAGTATCGTGAGACGAGCGAGTGTCATTTTTCTCCGTAACTGGATCATTTGTATTTATTTGCCCTGACGTGTGTCTTAAGCGGAGCGAACATGAGGGCCTTTCAAGAGTGCAGCCCCGCGTAACCTTTTAACCCTATTAACCCCTAAGTGGACCCAAATGATGATAAATAGACAATGTGGCCGGCGAGAACTCAATCTGGAGGCGGGCCCAGAGTGAATCCATATCATTGTGTGTGTGTGTGTGTGTGTGTGTGTGTGTGTGTGTGTGTGTGTGTGTGTGTGTGTGTGTGTGTGTGTGTGTGTGTGTGTGTGTGTGTGTGTGTGTGTGTGTGTGTGTGTGTGTGTGTGTGTGTGTGTGTGTGTGTGTGTGTGTGTGTGTGTGTTGGGTTACACTAATTCAGTTCTCAAAGTTATATTTAAAGCAAAAATCATGACAGATGAGCGTCTGGTTTGCACCATTTGTTCAACTGAAGCTGTGTGTGTGTGCGTGTGTTGGTCTGTGCATGCACCCTTAACAGAGATCTATGGCTATCACTTTTTACTATTTGACTGCACTACAGTATGTCTCTCGGTGTTAACCCATTAAGACATGAGGCCGATTCAAAAAAATGCCTTCTTTATGTTGAACTGAAACGTTCAAAATTTACAATCATTTTTATGATAGGTCATGGCTTTGACCCTATTGTGGTTTTGACCTTCAATAGGGTCTATGCAAAGCAGCCATTATGCAAATAACTCTTTCTACTTTCCAGGCCTCTTCCGACTTCCTTCACAGGTGTTACCGATGCTACTAATTGTCTCCACCAGGCCGAAGGCATGGGGAGAGAGTATGTTTTGCACTCCGTCCGTGTGTGTGTGTGTGTCCGTCCGTGTGTGTGTGTGTGTCCGTCCGTCCTTCCTTCCGTCCGTCTGTTACCAGCTAATCTCCGGCACCGTTAAACCGGTCGATGCCAAACTTTGCACACACACTCCCTGGATGCCAACGATGAACCTCTGCCCCACATTTTCCAGAACGGCCTGTTATAGCGCCACCATGAGGCAGCTTTTCACATGTTTTACCTAAAACTGCACCGATCTGCGTGAAACGTTGCATGCACACTCCCTAGAGGCCAAGGACAAACCTTTGACCTGCATTTTCCGCATCTGCCTTTTATAGCGCCACCAGGAGGCCGACTTTTGTAAAACACATTTTTTGATATTACTCCTCCAGATTCTGTCCAAAAATCTCACAAATCGTTACACAGTATCTCTATGGTCATGTGCTCAAATCGGATCTGTCCGATATTTCATATTCCATCCTAATTGGCTATAATTGGCTTTCACAGTTTGCAAGATTGCACCGTTTTGAACAAAAGCCTCAAATCATGAACGCAGCATGCAATTTACGTGAAATCTTTCACACATTTTCTTACTAGGCTGAGGAACCCTTTTCACATTGGCCTGTTATAACACATTTTTGGAACAAAATGCCTCAAATCATCCAATTGCCATTAAAGGCGTATGAAGAAATGGCACCCTTTTCACATTGGCCTATTATAGTGCCACCAGGCACTCTGCATTTCCACGAAATGAAGAAAATTGTTGCAAAAAACTAACAAACAAAAAAACATGTTTATATTACTTTATATTACCAAACATCTCACACAGTCCTATCCTCCTGGTGGAGACCTGTGCCCAGAAGGGCACTTTTTCTAGTTAAGGCTCTTTTCCATTCTGCTATTGTGAATGTAGGCTCGCTGGAAACACTCTGCTACGGCCAGTGGATCTCAAAGTGTCCTTGAGTGGGTTCCAAATGGCCCTGTACGGGTGTGTAACTCTCAGGGTTATGGGGGTCCTTGAAATTAAAAAGTTTGAGACCCACTGTACACTAAATGGAACAGCCTTAATTCGTATCATCGGTAACACCTGTGAAGGAAGTCGAAAGAGGCTTAATTCAACATTTGTCACTGAGATTTTTTTTTTAAATGGCAGATGTACACGCTCGCAGTGCAGCACGAAGTGGCGTGCTGCGAGCTTGTAGATCTGCTATTTTTGAATAGCCAACGCTACAATGTAAAAACGACACAGCATGCTGTCCCGGTCTTAATGGTTTAAACTTTAAAGCATATGTATGTTGGGTAATGGTCAATATATGTTGGTATGAGGGATGGTAAGCTGCGTGCTTGTTGTCCGCCTGCGTGCCGTCCAAACATGTTGTATGAAGAGCCCCCACACACCACCATCCATCTCAATGCCTTTACCATGCAGCGTTACGCTCAATACGGTCTTTGAACAAACATGTATGTGTGTGCGGTGCCATAATAAACCCGCTGGGGCTGGGATTCACTTCCATTTTAATGTGCTGACTTTATAGAAAGAAGGGGATCGTATGTGCTGATATAGGGACACCTTGAGCAGAGAGAGAGAGGGGGGGGGGGGGGGAGAGAGAGAGAGGGTAATCTGTTCTGCTTTACTACATGTTAAATGGGACACGTTCACCCTCTCCTCTTTATTCTCCTCTACTTTCCTATATTTTCCTCTCTTCTCCTCTCCTCTCCTCTCCGGCTCTCTCATTTCATCATAGTGCCCTAGAACTCCCCCCCCCCCCCCCCATTCCGTGCTCCCCCATTTCTCTCCCTCCTGTGCCCTCTGTGTCTGAGACGCATGTGTTATGTGTGTTATCTTAACGTGCTCCTACACACACACACATACAGTCTCTGTCCATCGTCCTGATAAGGCATCTCATCTCAATATAGAGACTTTTTTTCTGTCATATCGGTCCCTCTCTCCTCCTCTCCTCCTCTCTTCTCCTCTCTCATCTCCTCCCCTCTCCTCTCCCCTTTCTCTCTATCCCCTTCTCTGTGATTTATGAGCTTATAAAGCTTAGAAACCGTGTGTGTGTGTGTGTGTGTGTGTGTGTGTGTGTGTGTGTGTGTGTGTGTGTGTGTGTGTGTGTGTGTGTGTGTGTGTGTGTGTGTGTGTGTGTGTGTGTGTGTGTGTGTGTGTGTGTGTGTGTGTGTGAAAACATGCGCAATATAGACATTTTGGCCGATAATCGATATCCGATAATAAGCAGGGTCAAACGTAGTTTTATTTAACTACAATAACCTTGGTTCATCTTTTCGATACCTGCATGCAGATTGCAAACACCGACGCTCACACCCACCGAGTGTGTTTTCACAGGAGATCTGAACCACCTTTTGATTAAAAGATTTGTCGGCAAAGCATGCCTTCAAATAACAGAAATGCTTTCTTTCTTTCTTTTTTTTTGGCAAGTGAAGCATCACCTGCCGTGCATCCATTACCTAGCCTAGGGTATCCAATGCTAGTGCCAAGCAGGCAGCCTTTGAATGAAGAAACGGGTGTTTTTCCAAACATGTTTACTCCCAATTCATCCATCTTAGGTAATATAACATCTATAACGTCTATACAGCCCCACTGTGGGTGAAGTATAAGAGGGAGAGCTTACGCAAGCTGCAGGTAGCCTATAATGACTGTCTTCGAATTCTGTTAAAGAAACCCAGGAGCACTAGAGCCAGTGAACTCTTTTGTACGCTGGGTCTCACTGCCTTCATGGCTCTGTTGAGGAACCTGACTTTCAAATTCATGAGCATGGCTGGATCGCTCACTGAATGGACTCATTGAACAGATGACAGACCCGCGGGCCGCGGCCGTAGTTCTGTCAGGTACACTTCTACGATCAGAGGACACTGGCATGAGTGCCTCTCCTAGAGTAGTAACCTGTGGGGCTTTTTTATTTTTGTATTATCTTATATGTGATGTATTGTCTTACCTTGTGGGCCACGAGCCTAATATGTTTTCAGGCACCAGCTTCAAAAAAAAAGATTCAGTTCAGTGGAAACCTCTTTTTCAGGATTCAAAAGCCTTAAAAGTAGCAGATCCACAAGCTGTATGCATGCCAGGTCGAGCTGTAGTATGATCGAGTATGGTGTTAATTTATGAAAATGTACGATTAAAAATAATAATAATTAGATATAGATATATATATAGATAGATAGATAGATATATATATATATATATATATATATATATATATAGATATAGATATAGATAGATATAGATATAGATAGATATTAAAATATGGGGACGAGAGGCCCAGACAGCAAACAACATGCTGTTTTGTATGTTCTTTTTGGTAAGACAGTGTAGTTTTTGTGCCATACTGGGCACAAAGAAGAACCCAACCATAATTTGGCAGGTGTAATCAATATCCACCACGTTAAGCAACGCCGCCCACAAACCCTCACTCCTATGCAGAAACGTCATGGAATAATCAGGCCTTAATGAAGCACTACTGCCAGAAATAACTGAATTTGTCTTAAGACTAATCCAAGGTTTGAAACATTTAGACGGAGGAATCTACTACTCTCCCATGGGAGCAGGATGATGCATGGCTGTTAAGGAAGTACACTTATCATCGTGTTCTGAAGAATAGACGCCACGCGTCTCTCTCTGCACACGCGATATACTGTCTTCAACACATCAGACCAACCCAACAGTGAAACAAGCCAAATAGAAGAGACTAGGATATGGGCACTTTAAACCTAGTATATACTGTATACATTATCTATTTGAAAATAGCACGTAGACCTACAATATCACAACACGTAGATCTGCTATTTAACCCATTCAGGCCTGACGTAGAAATTAAAAAAAAAAAAAAATCTAAATCATGACAATTTTCTGAAAGATTTCAGGCACATTTTAACGATTTTTCAAAAATAGCAGACCTACAAGTTCATAGCGCGCCACTCGGTGGCGCGCTATGAACTTGTAGATCTGCTATTTTTCAATAGCTAAATTATAACATAATGTATGTAACCACCAAAAGGGGTTCTCGCTTAAAATGGGTTAAAGACAATCTGGAAATAAAATGTGGAATATTTCAAAGCTTTTTGAAACATTATAACAACACAATTCTGGTACGGGGCTCCCTGGCACAAAAACCATCAGATGGGCTTAGAGGACAAATACATGCAAATACCAGTGGTTTAAATAATAATCATGCAATTTGAAAGCGAGCCCAAATAAGCAACTACACTTCAGAAACGAGTCCAAAAAACCCTAAAACTATTAACATTTACAAGCGACTTTACTGAGAAAAAAGACCAAAGTCAATACAAAATAAGGACACTAGATTGAATGTTATTAAAGGGATATTCTTAATGTTTTTGTCGCATTCCTAAGTCAATCATTTGATGACCTGCTCCCTATAGACGAATCATAACGGCAACAAAAAACAAACAAAGTCTCTGTGGGGTGAGTAAACTATCCCTTTAACTCTACCCCCTGTTATAAGGAAAACCAACCAACAGAACCAACACATTACAGTAGGTCATTATCCAGAAATGTTCCCTTGCACCTCGCTCTCTCTCTCTCTCTCTCTCTCTCTCTCTCTCTCTCTCTCGCGCGCTCTCTTGCTCTCTCTCTCTCTGTCTCTCTCTCTCTGACTCTCCCCCTCTCTCTCTCTCTCTCTCTCTCTCTCTCTCTCTCTCTCTCTCTCTGTCTCTCTCTCTCGCTCTCTGTCTCTCTCTCTGCCTCTCTCTCTCTCTCTCTCTCTCTCTCTCTCGCTCTCTGTCTCTCTCTCTGCCTCTCTCTCTCTCTCTCTCTCTGTCTCTCTCTCTGCCTCTCTCTCTCTCTCTGCCTCTCTCTCTGTCTCTCTCTCTGCCTCTCTCTCTCTCTCTCTCTGTCTCTCTCTCTGCCTCTCTCTCTCTCTCTGCCTCTCTCTCTCTCTCTCTCTCTCTGTCTCTCTCTCAGTAAGTCATTAGTGGATGATAAACACCGTGGTTGGTATCAGCGGGATGCACCTGGCATTAACGCTAATGCTTAAGGAAGTAATTAGCAGGTGTATGTTGTATCCCACCCCCTCCCCCACCATCCCTGCTTGCAGATGATGCCCGTTGGCATTGTAACAAATGAGACGCTGGCATCCATATTATGAAGAGAGTCTTGCTGCTGTCATCGTTCAGTAGTAACCCTGCCTGACGCAGAGCAATGGCCTTGTCATTGCCATGGCTTCCAGGCAGAAGTGACGGGACTCGTGGAGCCCTCCCATGGCTTCCAGAAGCACCAATAATGACGGGACCCGGGGCCCATCCCCGTGGCTCCACACTCGGCATAATGTTCCACTTCTGGGTTCAGTAGAAAGGTGGCAACAAAACTCGAGGCTTTTCACGTTTGACAGGCAGGCCTTTATGCCATCATCAGCCAGGGCTTTGAACCAAGCCAGCGAAGCCTGGTGGCCCTGTCTGGGAGACTTCCTGCATTTAGGATGCCACTGCGCATGCTTCTATGGTCAGAAACATGACATACTAAATCCAACACGGATTGTGCTTATAACCACGCCCCCAGGCAAGTTAAATTTAGGGTTGGGTTTAGGTATAGTTTTACTGAGGTTAGGTTTAGGCTGTCAATCACTGCGACTGGCCAATCACAGCGCGTCCTTGCACAACCCGTGTAGGCTTTGGTATGACACGTCAGAAACGCTAGTGCGCTCTGCTCTATTCGCTCCAACGTCGGAGCCAATCCAGGAAGTAGAGGTACTTCCGGGTGCTTCATGCGCTGGTGAGCAACTTTCATTGAAATAAATAGGTGGGGGGTGGGGTGGTCTGTCATTCAATTATGTTACAGTCATTCCTGTTATAGTCAATCCTGTTACATTCATTCCTGTTAACAGTCAATCCTGTCACAGTCCCTTTTTAACCACTTAAACCCCAGCATCCGTATTGTGGGGAAAGCTTTCGCAGGAAAAATGGCACATCAACAAGCTCACAACGCTTCGTGAGCTTGTCGATCGGCTATTTTCAGCAAAAGCGTTTCCACCACAATGGCAGAAAACAGAAAATACACTAGCATAGAGCCCTGAGGGACTCCACTCAACCATTTGGGGGGGGTTTATAAGTCGTGGTTAAAGTCATGTGCATCCCCACTGCAGGCAGTTGGCGGTTCGGTGCGTTTGCCCAAGGGCACGTCGGTGAATGGTGGAGTCCTTGAGGGGAAGAGTGAACACTTTTCCCTTATTGTCACTAATTGTCACTGACCCACACTGACAAGGACTATAGATTTTAGCGCCGTGTCCCTGCGGGGCTAGCTAAATAAGAGCATGTGGCGTGTGGGATGCACATATGCACGCACGCGCACACAGACAGACACACACACACGCCTCCTCCCTGCTGCACCAAGTTTCCTGCTGCATTAGACCTGGGGTAATGACCCATGCGGCCTATCCTCCTGTTTTATATCCAACAGGGGGGTGATTTCTCACTCCAGGGGGCAAATCAAACATCTGATTCAGACTAGAAAGGCTCAGCTGCCCCTCCGGTATCCCTCTGAGTTTCCCAGAGTTGCTGACAGGGTAGAAATGTGTCCCGCGCACGCAAAAACGCACACCCACGCACATGTGCATGCATGCACAGATCTAGTACCTCTTAGGCCTGTTCAGCAGTGTTGCCAAGTCTGCTTCATATAAGTGACTTTGGGCTTTGTTGCCTTGTTTCTTTGTGTAAAGTTGCTTGTATATATTGGTTGCTTTTTTTTTTTTTAAACCAGTGGTTCTCAAACATTTTCATGTCAAGTTCATGTCAAATGAATATGTATTTGTCCACAGACGCCACATCCACAAATATTGTGTGACCCTTGTACCAGATTTGTCTTGCTTCCAGATTTTCTTTTGAAAATAGCAGATCCACAGCGTGTAGCATCGCGACGTTTGTGAGCTTGTAAATCTGCTATTTTCAAATAGCCAATGCAGTTTATACTGTAGGTTTAAAGGGCTCATGCTCTGTAGCCTGGCTGCTTCTTTTGGGCTTCATGTTTCCATGGACCTAGTTGCTTAATTTCTCTCTCAAATAAAATGTGGCAACGCTGCTGTTCAGTGCGGCAGATGCATTGTCCAGACCACTGGTGTGTACCAAAGAGATGACACCATCATTAGCATAATAGCCGTATAGCATGTGCTGGTTCCTTTATTATGGGGTTTTTATGGCGTGTGTTAAAAGACTGACAGTAGCAGTTAGCATTTGGGCACAGGGCTGGTATAGTGCACATCCCACTGCTGAAACACACAGAAAAACAATCCTTAAATCTGCTGCGGAACAGACTACGTTGCCGGGCTGTGTTGTAATAAACGATGCCTGGTTTTAAATGCACCGTTGGGCTGTGTAACGTCAAGCATTAGCATACTGTGTGTCCTATAGCGGCTGTCATGCCGCTGATGCAGCTGTACAAAGCCAATAGCGGATGATTGGTCTATACCAGGAGTTCTCAACCCGTGGGTCGCGACCCCTCGGGGGGTCGCCAAATTATTTTAGGGGGTCCCCAAATTATTAAAAAAAAAAAAAAAAAAAAGGGGGGGGGGTTTTTGATTTTTTTTCCACGATTTTTCAAAAATAGCAGACCAGTGGCGCGCTATGAGCTTGTAGATCTGCTATTTTTCAATAGCTAAATTATAACATAATGCTTAAAACACCAAAAGGGGTTCCTGCCCAAAATGGGTTAAGGTTATTGTAGCAGTCAATTTATATTGGGGGTCAGGAGGGGGCGGGGCGGGGGTCCAGAGATATTGCCAAAGCATTGCCGGGGGTCCCTGGACAAAAATGTTGAGAACCCCTGGTCTATACCAGGGGTTCTCAACCTGGGGTCCCCACATATTTTATTTTTTTTTGGGGGGGGGAGGGGTCCCCAGGTGACTTTTGAAACCATTTTAATACCTCAACAAAGAAAGAAAGAAAACACTAAAACCATTACTGCATCAAAAGTAATCAACACACTATAGTGTAAAAACTAATGAAACATTGGTCAAATTGTTAGATAATAATAAGAAAGAGGGGAAGATCTACGCATTGCGAGGTGTTGTGAGCTTGTAGATCTGCTGTTTTCACAATATTTACAAAAAAATCACACCCGTGTGAACTGAGTGGTGTAAGGTCTTATATAGACTGATCAGCTGTGGTCTGACGTAATGTCTCTGTAATGAAATCACACCCGTGTGAACTGGGTGACCATAGCAACCGTGCTCATTTTTTGGTACGAACAGACAGACAGACACGTAAACTAACAAAGCCAGTTGTAGGAGTGGTTTACACCACTCAAAAAACTAAATGTAATACCTCAACTGAACTCCTACAATTCCAAGTGCTTCTCAGGGTGGGGCCGTGGGGGTCCCCAGTTGAAATGTGATTATTTTGTGGGTCCCAGCCCGGAAAAGGTTGAGAACCCCTGGTCTATAATATAGCGTGCTAGGATAGCTAGACACATTAGCGTCCAGTCTACAAAAGCGATGTCTATTTAATTTTCAAACGATTTAATTGATATTTAACATCACTGATCCTAAAGCTGGATTCATAATAAGTTGCCAGTTGCCACGCTGATGTCGTGAACCACATATAGCAGATCTGCAAGCTCACATTGTAATGTATTGTGAGCTTGTAGATCTGCTCTTTTTTTCCCATGGATCTTCTGTAATTTTGGAGAAATGCATGCACTCTAATCAAGGTGCTGGAGGGTAAAATAACGATCAATAGTCTTCATCAGGAATTTGAAAAAAGGAATCAGGAATTCCTGAGGAAGATTGTAGCTTTATCCACATTTTATACGCTAGCTATTCAAAAATGGCTCGTACGAGCTTGTACAGGTACATCTGCTATTTTAGAACATTTCAGAAACAATCTCTTCTGCGGGCTCCCTGGCACAAAGTATTTTCAGATAGGGGGTCCGCGGCCAAATACACATCAACTTGGGGGTCCTTGACTTCTTAGACCAATGCAAGATGACAGCTATATAGCTGCTGTTCGTAGGGCAGATACCATCGCTCATCTATAGGGAGCCATTCACAATCAATATGGATTCACTAGCACCCAGCACTATAACCAATAATGTCTTGTGTGAGAAAGCTTTTAAAGGTTTTTCGTGGGCGAAAGGGACAGATTCTTATTGGGAATTAAATTGTCTGTGTGACCATTGTACCATAGCAGCATCACTGGAACAAAGATCTGCAACATAGACCCCATGGCAAGTCAATATAAGTAGGAAAATGAGCCTATATGTTATTTAGTCTGGATTTGTCCTTGCATGGGTTAATGAGACGTTTCAGCATTGTCCTGATGATGAGCAGGCTAGTCTAGAGACAAAAGCCTCCATTGACAGCTCCATGGATCCGACTGGACTCATTGGGTTGACCTTTAAACTCTTAAGGGAGTCTTAAGGGAGCACACTGGGAGTGATGGTTCACCAACAAAGTCAGGTTGAAGGTTCTTTGACTTCTCTCCATGCCCGAATGCCTAATTTATCATCTCTGTCGTCGAGTGGAAACCTCATATGTCCCAAAACCGATTAAAAATCCTGAATGGCAAAAGTAGCAGCAGGTCTACACGCTTTTGATGCTTTTGTGTGACGCTGTAGTGTGATCAAGTAGCGTGTATAATTGACAAAAGAAAAACACAAAGTTAGAATATGGAGTTGAGAGGTTTCTGCCTGACTCCGCGCCACACCAGCTTTGCGCACCAGAAATAGCCGACCTATACAAGCTGACAACAAGGTGTCACAGACACAGCTCAGAGATCGGTTTATTTTCGGCATGCGATGGAGTTGTGTGTAGAATTATGAATCGTCTGTAATGTTGTGGTTCTGTGGACAAAATGTGTTGATTCATCATGGCAAGGCAAGGCTGTTTTTTTTTGTATTACACAGCAATGCAATGTGCTTTACGCAGAAGTACAAAGTAGCATTTACAGTTGCAGTGCAGAAGAAAAGAGAAAATAAAAATATCTCAATCAAGGGAAGCGTCAACCGGAAAGGTCTCTTATTAGTTGTGTTATAAGAGTCACAGAGCAGACCTGCAGTTTTCTGGGAGTTTGTTCCAGATATATGTGGTGGATAGAAACTAAATGCTGCTTCCCCACGTTTATGTTTGACCTGAGAGATCTGGATGGTCCATGATATCGTACAGTCATGTTTGATAGAGTCTTCTGTCTCTCTGTCTATCTGTCCCTCTGTCTGTCCCTCTGTCCTCCCTCCCTCCAGGCGCTATGAGACCTACCCGGTGTGTGCAGACCTGCAGGGTCAGATCCTGAAGTGTTACAGAGAGAACGCCGGGAAGACGCTGCACTGCTCCAACATCGCAGCTCTGTACATGCAGTGTGTCAACAAGAACAAGCAGGTGGGCGCACAATAGTAATAATAGTAATAACAACAATAATGATAAAATAAATGTCGTGTAGATCAGAATTGTTGGTGACTGTGATGATACAATTATTGTGTTCAGTTGGCATTTCAGCTGCAGTCGTTATTAGAGGGTAGCACGGGTCCAAAAACAATTGGACCCAGACCAACGCGGGGCCGAGGGAAACTTGACCCGGTCCGAAACAGACTGAGGATAATTCAAATGTATAACACCCGTACTGGACCCTATGCTCTTTTAATGCTAATTTCACCGTGGTATTTAATTGGCCATGTGTGTCACAGTGTCGGTCACAACAGAGTAGTCACAGACTACTGCTCTGCTCTGTGCTGCAGATGGAGAACATTTTCGCCGACTTTATACCGTCCGTCCACGCAGATAATGGCCATAGCAATGCTCCACAATGATGACGTTGGACTTGCAGCGTTCCACCTCACTCCATGGTGTTCAGCAGTGGAGTCGGCGTTAAACGTGGCTCATTTAATATCCGATATGGCAATATGGATTTTTGAGTGTAATTCCAACGTCTACTTTTAATAAATAGTATAAAGATGGTCGTCGTTGGGTCCATACGGGTTCATGCATTTCAAACGGACCCATCCTCGAGAAGGGGAAAATCAATATTTTGGACCCGGCTCGGTTCGGGGCTTGGGTCTTCGGTTCTGAGCAGACCTGTGCTACCCTCTGCAGTGGTGACTAGTGTCTAGTCTGTATAGAATCTGAACCTCTTTTAGAAAATAAATAAATAAATGATGCTTTCCTTTCTGAAACAAAGCCTGGCAGACATGTTGATGCAGCATCATGGTCAACAGATAATGTAAGTGAACTCCCCGTAGAGAGACAGTAGTTGAATGTGCTTTATGTTCCCACTAGAATAGCAATGAAACGTAGATGTGGTATTGAGTCATAATATTATCCCTGAATGCTACAGCAGCAGACGTTGGTGGAGCCACTGTGCCTGTTTTAAATGTCCAAACAACTTTTTATATTATAGCTATTATGCACACACACGCACGCGCGCACTCTCACACACGCACGCACGCACTCTCTCACACACACACACGCACATGGATCCATTTTCACTGGACAGCCTTTGCTTTTATCCAGGACGATATCGTTTCCACTTGGCTCCTGGCGCCGGCATAAACCCTCTTATTAAATAGGCTGATTTTTTTTTAAAAACCCAAAGGCCAATTTCCATAATACCTGCTGACAGAGACGTTCCGCTCATGGCCGGCTCGTCTGGGTTTGTGTGTGTTTTAATGTAATAAGACGACCGTGCGGCCGGTCGCTTACCATTTGGACGCCATTGTCCTCCGCCATGCACTCACACACACACACACACACACACACCCACACACACCAACGCCACCTCTGCCTCCCTCCATCGCAGAGTGCAAATGTTTTCTCTTCGCCTCTCTGCAGTCTCATATGGTAATAGCAAAGCCTGATTTGTACTCGGGTTGCGTGCCGTGTCGCGCGCCCTAAAATAGCCAATCTACAAGCTCACAACGCGCCGCTGCACAACGCGTTGTGGGCTTGAAGATCGCCTATTTTAGGGCGTATACGACACCGGCGTGCAGCTGAAGTGTAAGCGGGGGGCTTTAATGTCACATAGGTTTTGATATTAACTTGACTCCTGTTTGGTTTTTTTCGCACTTTGTAATA